>NC_136486.1:95351136-95418636 GCF_053919585.1 Euprymna scolopes | reverse complement strand
TATCCGAGCTCGACCTTTTTCGGTCTTTCTGCTCCAAGGAAATGCATTCCAAAAATGGAGGCAGGCATGCTGAATTGTATAAATTAGATGATTAAAGCGATCCATCGGAAATTATATATATATATATATATATATATATATATATATATATATAAGTTAAAGTGTCTGTCTGTTTCTCTGCCGTCTGTGTGCCTGTGTGACTTTGTTTCTGCCTGTGTACATTTCCCTACATCAATCCTATTTATTTTATTCAATCTTACCATAGCATTCATTGTTATTCAACATTTCGCGTGTATATCATGGTAACTACTATATATGGCTTCATTGATGTCGTAGTAAGAGTGGACCCCTCATGAAAAATTTGATCAGAATGTCGGGAAAAACAATATGAACGTAGATATTAATAGTAGAACAAAAATATGGGCCGACTTTTACAGACGTGTCAATATAAAAAAACTATACATAAGAGACACTGTCATGAATAACTGACTTAATTGATCTGTAATATAATGAGAAAATACTTAAGGTTAGCTCAATGAGGGGTAATTATTATTATTTATTCGCATAAGATATTGACTTTTAAAATTTGCAAAATAAAAACATTCACTAAAAATTACATTTTCCTTATAAAATATGATAGCACACAAGGCAATAATAAATTAAGCTTGTGATCGGCTGTAGTCCTCTTATTTGGCCCTTCTAATGAATTTCAGGAAGATAAAATACAAATGGTTTTATTTATTTGCAGAGTTAATTATATAAAATAAAACAAACTAGGGAATTACTGATTGATAAAGCTTAATTAAGAAAAAAACATTACGAAAAATAGAAATTCAAATCAATTAATGCCCTGAAATGTTGAAATTATTATAGAGTAGCGATAGTTTTATTTGTTTAATATCGTACAGTCGTAACCATAGATTACATAAAATAATTAATGATTTTAGTTTTAAAACAATGCGTTTTAAAATGTTAGTTGTACAGAATAAGTACCTAAATTTGTTCATACTCTATCTCAAATATTGAAAATGTAAAGATGTTATATATATATATATATATATATATATATATATATATATATATATACAGTTAAAAACATTTAAAAATAAATGTTTAAAATTCAACGATATTTCTCGAAGTTAACGGAAGCCGAATTGCTGTTTTCTTTGCTGATGGAGTCGGAGATGGCGTTAATCTCTCGACTGGCGTTAATCGTGACACACCATGCACTGATGATTCCTGAAAGGATGAAACAATACAGTTTCTAGGTATTTAATAAATAATATAGTAAATATTCGTGCATATATATATATATATATATATATATATATATATATATATATATAGGGTTGTCGCTAGATAAGCGGGAAATTTTAAGGTAAGCTTAGATCATGAATAAAATGCGTGATTATTATTTTTTTGATTGGTTCCTTTGTTGTTGAATAGTTGTGCAATCTGCGTATTGATTTCATTACATCCTGCTTGTTTATTTCTTCGATACCAATAGAATGGACGGGAGCAGCATAAAACAGCTTTCAGATTGTAAAAATTAGGTGATAATTCTTTTCAAAAGTGAAAACCAGACTTTCGAACGGACAAACTGTCTGGGCGTGTTACCGAATTGTTTTTCAACGATTACAAAGCATCAGTTTGATAATGTTGTTGCAACTTTGCAACGAAAAGATCCTGAAGCAGCTGGTACTCACCCAAAAGGAACGGAGAGGGGGTATTCGGACGAAGCATGTGCTAGGATGAAGGATTTGGCTGTTTCCCCTGTGTGACAAGGTGCAATAGAAAGACATAATTTCAATCAACGAGAAGTCGCTCGACATCTCAATACATCGAAAACATCAGTGTTTGTAATTCTCAAAGAAAGTGAACTGAGATGCTACCGTCGAATACAATGTAACTTCCTCGCTGAGCGATATCATGAAATGCGCGAAAACAAGTCGTTTGCTCTGATTTCTACTTTTGAAACAGAGTTTGCTTGGGGAAGAGTATGGTTTTCGGACTAACTAGATTCTCTTTGCGACCGCCTTTGAACAGACAAAATGATCGCATTTACAGAGAAGTGCATGTAAAAACTGATATACCCGAGGAAGATCTGCTTGTGGAATATACAATATGGAGCCATCTGTTCTTTGTCATGCTGCTATTTCATGGTATGGCAAAACGAAGCTTCGATTTCTTAAAGGATATTATCAGAGTCCTGAAGGCAGAAAGAAAAAAAACAGAAAACCAGCAAGTTTATTGTGAGATGTGTCCACAGATGTTTGGCGATATACGAAATGTAACAGAAACCAAACATGGACATGGCAGCAGGATGGTGCCAAGGCTCCCACAGCAAGGGCATAATTCATTTCTTCGGAAATCTACTCCTGATTTTATTGCACCGGAATTTGGCCCTCATAAAGTCTAGACTTAAATGTCATGGATTACTGTGTTTGAAGCTTGGTATTAACAGAGACGCAGAACTGTCACGTCGATATGAGTATAATCTAACATTTGTCTTTGAAAAACTTTGTAACAATAATTCGTTGTCTGACAAATTTCCCTCTTTTCTAACGACCACATTGATGAATTCCTGGCGAGGTCATTCAGATATTTAGGAAAACCGTTTGGAGTTAAAAACAAAACCTTTACAGGTATTTAGCAATATATAAATCAGCAGCAGCCCGCACTCATTCATGCTGCTGATGTTTTCAAGCATATCTGGTTATTTCAGTCGTAATTCACACAGAGGAAAGATAAGGCAATGAACAAGATCGAGAGGGTTTTAGAAGTGTGTAGAAAAATAAACGGAATTCTCCCCGATGGTTTACCAGTGTTCACCATGATTCAACGCGCTAATGTAAAAGCAAATATACACCATAAGCAATTAGACAGGAAGCAATCAAAACTTTAGATTCGACATTATTGAAGCGGCATTCAGTGTTGACTTTAGCAACTACTGAGTAACAATTCATGTTTAATATACAATAACCGATTATTTGTCTTTTGCATTAAGCTATCCGGAATCCGAAACTGTACTTTCTTTGACACTTACAGAATGAAACTATGAGATTTGTCATTTGCCTTGGACTGTTTGTATTCTCTCATCCAGCCCACTCCCCATTTGTTTACAAATTCCATTTAAGTGAAATATTTGATTTGCATCTATTTGACTTAGATTTTCTTGTTAACCTACTCAATGTTCGCTATCAAACGACCGCAATCCTTTACAGTATGTTCTCTACCAAAGCTTTACTAATTCTGCCTGTGCAATTGAGCCTTGCTGCGCTTGCTGTCAAGAAGACAATCGCGAGTAACTGTAAGCAACCCAAGAAACTTTACAACACCCAGATTTATGATGGTTGATTGGGTGTTTTACGACATATTAACCTTTTCAACTTATTTAATGCCGAATCCAGTAATTTTGAAGAAAGACATTTAATATAATATATATTTGCTTTTTTTTTCAAGTCGTTTTTTTTCAACCCATAGTTGGGACCCTAACAGGTACTGTACTACCACTACGGGTCAGAGTGAACCTGGGAGCAATGGCAATTAAAGGGTGGCTCCACACTCCCCAAACCGCGCAAGCTGGGGCCTCATCATCGGATATATTTTAAGGTCATATCCAGGACCCCATATTTATGAGCTCTTAAACAAGTCCCAATATATTTACGAACACAACAATAAACAAAACCCATAGAAGTCAGCAGTTCCTCAATACATAGGCATCTTATTTTACTCTCTTGCGCTCTCGCTTTTCCTATCTTTGCCGTCTTTCTCTTCCATTTTCTTTCGTCTCTTCCCAAGTCTCCATAATCACGTCCTGTCACTAAATCTCTTATTATCATACCTTTGTTAAGTAGCAGTGGATGTATATATGTGTTACAGTGTCTTTTTTATATATACGTGGCTGTATTTGTATTTCGTCAAGTGGGATTAAATGTGTCAATCGTATGGTTGTGTATACGTCTATATAACGAGTGTAGAAATATTCATTGCCCAGAATGGTCTGCGCTAGACCGCTTCTTCCCCAAAACACGTAATTTATAAACGTTACGCATCGATAGCTTTTTACAATAAAAAACATAACAATACGTCTGCTCATCTCAGATCAAAGGAATCACATACATCTTTATTTATTCAAATACCTACAAGAACGCAATAACAAAGAGTTTTATTTTACATTGTTTTATTCGTCTTATGAATGCCGTTGTCATAGTTTTTCACGCTGAGTCTCTTTCTACATATTCACAATTTACGTGTCTTTTTCCAACAGTCGTTGACAAGCGTGTTCATTATGCGCTTCTCACCAACTTAGTTATATCTCCGCTTACTAAATATTACGCCAGCTCAGCCCAACCATGTGTCAAAGGATACAAAAATGTGACTTCTCACGTAAGCTAAATTAGTTTTACTTATAACCAAATTTCAATCCATTTGAAAATTTCTAAATTAGCTGTTTATATCTAATTCATACTTAAATTCTTGACTTAATATTCCAAGCTAGAAATACACATCTTCCAGGATCTAACTGTTTTATTTTTCTAATAATAATAATCAACTGAAATTACCTTGCGTGGTCGGGTTAATATCTAACATTTATTTACGTGATTGCTTTTCCTCACATGGTCTGAAATATTCATGAGCTTATAAAAAGCTTTTTTAACCTGTGCCAGAGAATAAAAATGTAATACTTTTTAAAGGTTACATTTACATATACTGAAGAAGCCGTCCTGCAAGATTGAAGCAATATTTAATTTTGTTTCAATTTAAAGTGCATTTTTTCATGAGCTTGATATTTTTCACATTAAATAACGTACTTGTCTCAAAATGTACCGTATTGCACGTTGAGGCTAGACCAAATAAGCACAAGAAAAATAGTAACATAGTTTTACTAATACAGGAAGTGCAAATTTGAATATCATCAGATCCACAAATTGCTAAAAGATGCTTTATTACACACATTTCTAAACAATCGAAAAAATAACACTCATATCGATCCGGTTGTATTTCCAGAGCTTTTGCCACTAAAAGGATCAGGTGTTTGTGTACAAACAAATGCTATGTTATGAGACTTCTTGTGTCGACATTTTGACACCTAGTAAGGTTTTTACTACTCAGCTTAAAAAATGGTTTATCATTTACACGAAAATGTCAGGTAACATAATACAGCGTTGTTAAGCACGAACCCCATCTGTAAAGAAACCTATTTGACATTCGTTTATGTAAGAACACATCATTTTAAATAGATAAGTAACTGCCTAAAATAAAGTGAACATGTTTCGCTGAATAGGTTTAGTTAATCTAAATCTTTTCCATTATCCCTGAAGTTTTTGGCATTTGAAAGATAATTATTTTTCAGGATTGGTTAACGGTTGGTTTAGTTTATTCCGTTAGACGGAAACGCATGTTTGTCCAAAAATAATATATATATATGTATATATATATATATATATATATATATATATATATATATAGATAGATAGAGAGAGAGAGAAAGAGAGAGAGGGGGAAGAAAGAAAGACAATGTAAAAAAATGACAATATCAAAATATATACTAACATATAGAGATTCATTCATTTAATCAATAAAATTGATACATGGATTAGAAGTGTTGGGTAAGTATGAACTCTTTATACAATGGTATTTCGAAGACTAATGCTACTCATCAGAAGGATAGAAGATGCTAGGCAAAGTAATAGGGTACGGCGTCTAGCGATGGGTACATTAAGAGCGAAATGATTGTGCAGTGAGAGATCAAGTATTGAGACTGTTTGGGGTTGGGAGCACTAAGTTGATTTCTGTAAGATAGGATGTATAGCATGTATAATATAATGAAGGTTGATGTATCGCATATCTGTCCCGATGGGTTTAATATATGCGTTATTAAACTCTTGGCGAGTATATAGTGTAAGTTAATTGAAAAAAAATCTTAATAAATCATATGTATTAATGAGTTATTGCAATGGAATTGAAATAGAGAATTTATTCTATGCTGCATATTTTAGGAAAGGTATATGATATTAGAACATTATTATACTTAAATAAAATACACATTATTATGGATTAATGATATAATAATATAATAAATGTGATGGGATGGATTTTAAGTGGTACAATATAGAAAGTTTTTTTATGAATAAGATAGATAAACAGGTGGTAGAATAAAAAGATAAAAATATAACGGAGTATGGGATGAATAAATATAAGAAACAAAATTAGAGAGTACTAATATATAATGACGGTATACGAAATATAACGTTATTAAATATTGAAAGATAAAAATAGATGTAAATACATAAGTATAAAAATATTTAAAAAAGCCAATTGAAAAACAAATAAAATAAAATGAAAATACGTCAATAATGAGAATTAACAGAAGAAAAAGTCCCTGAATGCCGAGGAGTCGAGATGTAATTAAAAATTTTTTAGGTGCTTTTGGGTGCAAAGCAGTATCGAACTATTTTAAATAATTAATAAATAAATAGAAGTTTCGCTGTGCGAAATGTAGTCTTCATCTAGATTAAATAGTGATATAAGGTAACGTGTTGTGGTTGGTGAAGAAAACATTTTAATCATTAAGGATATTACATCTGGGCGAGGATACACTGAATGAACATTACATCACTTTTTCGGGAGAAAATGGTTTGAAACAGCAATGAATATCAACTTGTATTTTTTATTCCAAGCTTCTCATATCCGAGCGAAAATACATTGGTGTTTGGTTGATGATGTAAGTATACCTGATTTTAATTTGCTTAGCCCCCCAAAAGGTCCAAGTAAAGTTAATATTACTTCTAGGAGTAATTCTTGGTTATAGATAACATGAAACCAAGATGGTTGGAATAAAATGTAACACAGTTCGTAACTGAAGCAAAAAAGGATTAGTTAGTTTTAGACCCGTGTTAAAGGACATAGGACTACAGAATAACGGTAGCTAAGTTAAGATTAAAAAAAAAACAACAAAGATATTAAGGTGGTTTAGCGGGAAGTAATTGCGCTAAGGAGAGGCGATGGGCTTTAAAGCTTTGACTGGTTTAGTTAGCCGGGGATTAGATATCGAGAATTGTTTGTCTATTTGTGGCTTATAGAAAGATTATATGTCATGAGTAGTAACTACGAGAATTCTCTGCTGTAATTAAAAACACATCAGGTAAGCACCGGACAAATTTATTAAGATTTAACTTAAAGTTTGTATAAAGAAATATCAAATATATGGGTCTATTTGTAAGTTAAACTTAAATTCTAGAGGAGAGGAGATAAAGAGGCAGTTTTAGGATATATGGATTCAATTGTTGGGGGAGAGTGCGGCGGTTAGAGATAATTTTATATTTATGCTTTAAGTGAAGAAAGTAAACATGGTTATTAGTAAAAGCTTCCTGAGACATGTAGTGGGGAGAATTTGATGAATATATAAGTATGGTTATATGAGGATATTTCGTTATTATTACATATAAACATGCTTGATATGTTCAATAGGACAAGGGGAGGGTGCATTTGATGGTAATCTGAGAGTGTTCTGGTGATATTTCTACCCTGCCGTTAAAAATTGTAGTTATGAGAAAAGTGATAGGAGATAATCCCGATAGCGGAAGCAAAGTGACATAATAGGAAAGTAAAAGTTGTATAGATCGGCAGGAATACACAGGAGGAATTACTAAAACAACAAAAAATCTGCATTTTTATTTATTTATTTTTAGTTTTTTTATGAATTACTAAAGTAAAATATAAGGGATATGTTACATATATTAATTTTAGGGATTTTATAATAGATGGGTTAATTTAAAGAAAAAAAGAAAAATAACAACGTAAAATGTAGTCGCAAAAGATGGGCGAAAAAAAAAAGAAAGCAGCCGTAAAAAGGTTTAAAACAAAAGCGGCAAGAGTAGATAATTTAAAGCAAAAGGTTATTGCTCCCGTCAGTGAGTCAATTTTCCGCTCTTTTTATTTTTGTCCGCTCACTTTTGAATTTTTATCGGATCCTGTCAGTCTTATATTAAAAAATCTTACGTGTCAGTTATACATTATTATAAGTGATATTGTTTCATTCTAATTTTAACGTTACTTATAACTTTTGTTTTTTAGATGGAAACTGGAAAATGACTACTTTGACTTGAACATATTTTTATACATTTCTGTTGAAATTGTTTAAGTGGTATTCCTCATTTTATTGTTAGGAATTACTATTTTTTTTCATTTGAAAAAGAACGTAGCTAATATCTTTGCAAGGCTTATATAAATGTTTAAACCCTACAAAGCCTGAAAAAGTAAATGTAAGTACTAAATTAAGAACTCAAAAGAGTAAACCCTTAACTTAAATATAAGTTCGACTTATTTCTATAAAACGGAGTAATTTTTTCCTAATAGTCGTTGATAAATTACTATGAATCGTGTCATTGTGAAAACTAATTGATTTTGTTTAAATAAGAAATTGAAAAAGCGCTAATGTTTAGCACGGGTTATGCTGAGCGACTTTTAACTAATTTTGTTTTATTTGCAGTGTTTGTAACAGTGTGTATTTTTTGCCGGTATTTTATGATTAGATCCGAATAAATACGGAAGACTATAATATTAAACGTATAAGTCGTTTTCATTTTGTAATAAATTGCATGACTTCGTAACGATCCTGTCGCACACTTGACATAAAGGAACTATTCTTTGTAATTGAAACTCTCTATGATGATAAAGTATATTGCCGCTATAGTTGAAAGATCAGTTCCTGCTAAAGATTCTGGGTGCTCATAGTCCTCTTAGATGGAAAATATAAACAGCTACAATTGTTTTCTGAAGACAGTCTGAAAGATGTCGACAGAATTCGGACAACGGGTCAAATTACCAGGGCATGGAATGTAGCCTTAAAATCAAAAGTTAATGACTGGACATTTGATAGTTCAATGTACGAACAAAGTTTTGAGGAAGCAGAAATTAGAAAGTGGTGCGTTAAGAAATAGTGCTCGCATAAGATAAAACAGTCGATGCTAATAAAGTCAGACTGTATTATGATACGAAAGGAGGAAAATGGCATAATTGTTGTATGATGTTGATATGCTATCGTGGGAAGCACGGATAATGCCTCTGGATATTTGGGCCAGGTGTCAACCGTAATCGTCTACAATAATCTCGTTAAAAATGAGCATTTAGGAGACAAAAATAGGCCAAAATTAGGCGAAGCAACAGACAAGAGACAAAAAGGGGCCTGCGATTAAACAGAGGGTTAAATTTACAAGTGCTCTCTAAAATCATCCCGATATAAGTAATTGAGAAAAAAGTTATGATAACATGCTTAGTCTAAATATTATATAGAAGAAAACTAATTGTCCAGTTGGCGTAAAAATCAATCAATGAGCGAGGAAAGATATAACTGTTATGACTAATAGGATATTGAGAGAAAATTGAGGGTCGATGTACGAGAATAAGAAAAAAAGCTGCAAGAGAAAGATCTCACATTAAAATGTATTTTGGAATTAAGAACCGTTATACCATACGTGTTTTTTTATGATTGTCAAGAAGGGGAAACTGTCTTTATTACTAAAATAAAATGCTTTGTTAAAGTTTGGTGAATTAATAGACATAGGACTAATGAACATCAAAGACTATGCAAACTCTAATTCGGTCTTGCATGAATTTAATTGATTTTATAAAATATTTTCAGTATTTGTAAACTGTATTCTTACCCAACCAAGCTGAAAAACTTCAACACTCCTCCAGTGTAGTTTCTGAAAAAAATCGAGGCGTAAATCGAGGCCAGGTTTGAAGAACAGGAGGCAGTGAGAGGTAATAAATACTTTTGTTAAAGAAGAAAAATTGCTGACATGAATTTTTATTTATTTATTTTAAGCTTATTTTATTAATTACTCAAGTAAAGTGTAATAGACGCGTTACAGGTCTCTCCCAAACTACTCCGTCAATTGTTAGGAGACAAGTTGGAATTTTGCTTAGAGTGGATATTGAGATATATGAAACAAATTCAATTTCATTTCATGCCTTCTACTTTACTAGTTTCTTATCTTGGACTGTTAGACATTAGAATCACTTCCCTATTTCCTGCTAATCGTACTATATTAACTCACATAAATATAACGTCGTGTGTACAGACATCTCATTGTCCAACTCCAAATCGTCTCCCATAACGTATGGTCCGAAATAGTAGCACTTTACGTTCAAGTACAATATGCTTTGTTCAGAGTGATCAAGAGAAAATAAAGTACAATGTTTTGACAGACAAAAAAATGAAACAAACTGTCAATCTATATATCTATAAAAGTGAAAATGTATGTGTGTGTGTCTGTCTGATTGTATACACTGCCCTACCAAATAAGTCTCTCAATATTCAGTCTACAGACTTAAGATTTGACATAAGGATTAATAAAATTCGGGAAAATCTTTTAATCGGTTTTCGGCCAGAAATTTTCCTGTTAAGGACTCAAGTTCAACAATTTCACCCTTGAGAACTCTACCAAACTCCTCCGCCAATTTTGGGTCTAAACACGTAAAATTTATATATAGGTTATTTGGACATAGATCTAACTTTATAAATTGATTGTAGCCCCAAAAATAAATGCTTAGGGATTATAATTTGAGACAATTAAAAAAAAATAACCTCTGCGGTCTCTACCTAATTACTCAGCTAATGTTTGGTCTAAATATTTGAAATTCTACAAAATGTGTATTCAGAATCAGGGCAAGATTTTAATCGTTTCTTTTTTTTTTTTTTTTGTGAAATTTGGTTTCCAGGAGGTCAAAGTTCAAAAGATTTTACCTTTGCGGTCTCTAAAAAACTAATGAGCCAATTTTGGGTCTAAACATTTGAAATTTTACATAAAATATATTCAGACATGCATCAAGCTGTTTAATCAGTTTGAGGTCGAAAATTTGGCGGCAAAGAGGTCAAAGTTTACAGAGTTAACCTTTGCAGACACTACAAAACTCCTCCCTTTATTTTTGGTTTAAACATTTGAAATTTTATATGTGGGTTACTTGGACATGGGTCAAACATTTTAATTTTATTAGAGCTAAAAACTATGAATATTAAGGAGGCAAAATTGAGATCAAATTAAAAGAAATTTGATGTCTGCGGTCTCTACCAACTTTTCTCTATGTTAGGTAAAAACCCTATTAGATAGAAAGGCATTAGCGTGCATATGCACACTTGTTAATATATATACACATGCACATAAAATTATGAACAGTACCTAGGGATGAGCAGTGCCGGGTGGAACAGCTAGTATAAGCTGTATATATTCAGGAGGCTATATTTTAGATATTTAATCACGTATCATTTTAGGGTGTATAGTGTCAGTTACGAGATCATACCTTCAGCCATTACTTTCTCCTTTGTCAGACAAAATTTTTCTGCTATAAATAAATAGTTATTGTGATTTTATTTATTCAAGTACTGATTAAAAAATAGTAACTACTGAACATTCTAGAAAACTTCTCAGACAACACATTACTGTTGTGCTTTCAGTAAATACATATTCCTGATACCTGCTGTGTGATTATTTCGATTCGGTTCCTTAAGGCCACAACACATATTCCTGAACAATCATGGGTTGCTAGAAACTTTAACTAGCATGAAATGTATAATTTTAAATAAAATCAATTTAATGAAATATTAAGAAAACAAAATAATCAATTTAGTAATTGCCACGTAAATTTACCTATAAAGTAATAACATGTTAGTTTAAGCAAAATAAGATATAATCTCAAAATAAAAGTAGGCTACCAGGAGCAGGTACATTGTAGATTAACCCATTGGTGCTTTGATATAAAACGATCTTTTAGAGGTGTATACTGTCAGTTACGAGATCATACGTTCAGCCATTACTTTCTCCGTTCTCAAACAAAATTTTTCTGCTATAAATAAATAGTTATTGTGATTTTATGCAATAAAATTAATAATAGTGATAAAAAATAGTAACTATTGAACATTCTAGAAAACTTCTCAGACAACACATTACTGTTGTGCTTTCAGTAAATACATATCCCTGCTACCTGTTGTTTGATTATTTCCATTCGGTTCCTTAAGGCACCAAAACATATTCCTGACCAATCATGGGTTGCTAGAAACTTTTACTTGCATGAAATGTTTTATTATAAATAAAAGCAATTTAATGAAATATTAAGAAAACAAAATAATCAATTTGGTAGTTGCCACGTAAATTTACCTATAAACCAAAAAGTGATAGTTCTAAAAATTAAGGCTATAGACAATCGAAAAGAGAGATCGACTTTAATAATATTTGCGAAAAAAGCGACCCCCCTGTAGAAAGGTTCCCAGGTGAAGGTGAAGATATTAATGTTTTAGCCAATTTTTCGATATTTGTCGTCTGAAAGGTTGGATTAAAAACGATACTGATCTTTGTAAAATCCGTCGCCTCTGTCAAAAGTATTAGGCAGACATGTTGGTTTAAGCAAAATAAGATATAATCTCCAAATAAAAGTAGGATACCACGAGCAGGTGCATTGTAGATTAACCCATTGGTGCTTTGATATAAATTGATCCATATATTGTTCTCACCGTAAACTATTCTGGTTATATCAGAATTATCAGTTCTTGTAATTTTCTGCATAAAAAGCTGTGCCGGAGATTCCGTTGCTTGAAAATCGGCGCTGCAGCTGAACCTATTGTGATATCAAAATATGTTTATTTACAATTAGTAAAATGTGTACGCATTAAAACTGTTAATTGTTATTTTTTTAAATTATTTTTATTTATTGAGGACTATTATCCTCATTTTTTTTTAGTCTGTTGTTTCACGACGTTTCAGCCAACTATTCCTCTGCCCCTCGTCAAGTGGTAACCGCGACAGGATAGGGACTCCGAATCTCCTAACTGCATCAACTGCAATTACTGCCTTCCGTAGTTGTTGTCGTCTCACCACGTTTTTGGACAAGGAAGCCTCTGGCCGGCTTTGGGTAGGATTGAAACCACTATCTTCAGACTTCTATCCCGTCGCGGTGAAAACATGAAAAAGGCCAGAGGAATAGTTGGCCGAAACGTCGTGAAACAACAAACTAAAAAAAAATGAGGATTAGTATGCTCATCTTATTTTTAGTTTGTTGTTTCAGTCTGAAAATTATCAGCAATAAATAAACAAAATAATAAATAATATTCATATCACAAATGAATTCCAATTAAAATAATATAGATATGTAGATTGTGGTATTGTATTTTGAATGTCTTATTTTTATAATATATTCAGATTAAGAATTTTCAAACTGTATCAAATCTAATATAGCAACTTAAATCGTAAGAAGTAAATAATACAATGAGAGTTTAAGACACTCTTTGAGGTCTTATTTCTTTACATCCCTTAATTAAAGTGGATAGGTCGAACGAAAATAAAAGTTGTTTTTCAGTTTACGGTTGAATCACTAATCGTTTCTAAGAAGTTGTTTTCAAAATCTGGGAGTGACCATGATGCTTGCAAGGGTTTTAAAGATCTTTTTTTGATTCTACAGTTCACGGCGACATCTATTGTGAATGTTGCCCTTGATTAACATTGAATTACTTTAAAATGACGCACATTAGATGAAATGATACTCGCGGAAAAAAAAAAAACTAAAATATATTTTTGTTTTAAAAACAAAGTAGAAATTCTAGATGACATATTTTTGAAAAACATTTATCTTATGCTTATTTCAATTCTTATGTAACTTAAATATTTCCGGACAATTTAATATTGATGAAACATGACCCCTCGCACCGAATATATAAACATATATGTAAAATGTTTGCCCTAGTGAAAGGTTAACACTTCAGCCATAAGTTTTAGAGCAAAATGTTGGTTAGAGAATGCGAAATATAAAGCGCAACAGGAAATGTCGCAGGCGTAAAAAAACTCTGATATATATATATATATATATATATATATATATATATATATATATATATATATATATGTATATATATATACTAGCATTTCAGCCCGGCGTTGCACTGGTGTTTGGATGTGTCTGTTGAGTCAAAAAAAAAAAAAACAGCAAAAGAAAAAGTGGTAGTAGGAAGGCAGGCTCGAACCCGTACAGCGAAGGAGGCAAAGAAGGGGGAAAAACCTGACGTCTATGCTGTTACGGCCACCACCAAACCAAAAGTGACAGTTCTAAAAATTAAGGCTAGACAATCGAAAAGAGAGGTTGACTTTAATGATATTTGCGAAAAAAGCGACCCCCCTATAGAAAGGTTCCCAGGTGAAGGTGAAGATATTAATGTTTTAGCCAATTTTTCGATATTTGTCGTCTGAAAGGTCGGATTAAAAACGATACTGATCTTTGCAAAATCCGTCGCCTCTGTCAAAAGTATTAGGCAGACATGCAAAAATACATACACACATTTATATATTGGTAACTAAATAATTTCGACCCAAACCGAGTAAAAAGCTTGCCCTATCTCTGAATACTCTTTATGTCAAATTTCAAAAGTTTAAACCAGAAATTGTCTCAGTAATTTGATAGAGACCGCAAACGTAATTTTTTTTTAACTTGACCCCTATTATAACTCCTTAACATTTACTGTTTTGGACTCAAATCAAGTTATCAAGTTAGATCCATGTTCAAGAGTATAGATTTAATGCTTCATTTTTATAGATATACTAGCATTTCAGACGGGCGTTGCCCGGGTGTTTGGAAGTGTATGCTGAGCAAAAAATAAATAAATAAATAAAACAAAAAAAACACGGTCAATTTAGTAAAATTTGACCCCTGCTATGAGCCCTTAACTTTTATTGTTTTCGGCTCAAATAAAGCTATTAAGTTGAAACCATGTCCAAGGGACCTATATCTAAAATTTCAATGTTTAGACCAAAAAATGTCGGAGGAGTTAGGTAGAGTTCTCTAAGGTCAAGTCTTTGAACGTTGACCCCCTGAACAGGCAAATTTCTGGCCGAAAACGGATGACAAAGATTTTCCCAAATTTCACTACACTGTATATCAAATTTGGAATATGTAGACTGAAAATTGGCAGAGTTGTTGTGTAGGGAAAGATACACAGACTGACACACACACAGACAGACATACACCTTCATTTTATATATATACTAGCAATTCAGCCCGACGTTGCCCGGGTGTTTGGAGGTGTATGTTATGCAAAAAGAAAAAAAAAGGTCAATTTTTAAAATTTGAACCCTATTATGCCCTCTTAACATTTATTGTTTTGGGCTCAAATCGTCATTGAGTTAGATTTGTCCAAGGAACCTATATCTAAAATTTCAAGTGTTTAGACCCAAAATGGTCGGAGGAGTATGGTAGAGTTCGCAAAGGTCAAATCGTTGAACTTGACCCTTTAACAGCCAAATTTCTGGCCGAAAACTGATCACGAAGATGTTCCCTAATCTCAGTACCCTGTATATAAAATGTCTGTTGATTTAAAATTGACAGAGTTATTGCGTAGGGGAATGTACACACACAGACACGTTCACGTTTTTAAATAGAAAATGAAAATAAAATGTAACTTTTTAAAATTCATCTTAAACAAATATTCATGATCCATTGGGTAAAATATTTAACTTATATGTTAATAATAAGGTCAATAAAACTAATTAAGACAAGGAACGATGTAAAAAAAGCAGAAGGTATTTACAATATTTACAATTGTTTAGTTGGATAATTTAAACGCGAAAAAAATCAATTAGGACGATCGTGACGATTTTGTTTACGTTGTTATGGGTTTATGTTTATGTACTCATGCGCAACCGGAAGTCGTAAAACGGATGTATGCTTACAACATCTGTTACAAGGTCATTTGAGTTTTATAACACACACACGCGCGCGCACACACACACACACACACATATATATATATATAATTCATTTATATATCTGTTATTTATTCTTACATTACAAATATGTATTTCTATATGATAAATATAGGACAAGAATTTTACTGTGATAACAATAAGGATATATATATATATATATATATATATATATATATATATATATATATATATATATATATACTAGCTGTACCCGGCCACGCGTTGCTGTGGCTCAGTTTGTTAAAATGGAACACATGTGAAAGTAGAGAAAAGTTTGATTCTTTTTTAAAGAGAATGCACAAATTATTTATTTTTTTAACAGATGTTAAGAAAAAAAACAGAAAAATACTTCCATCATTAATTATGCAAAAAAATATAAAAAATGTTGATTTAGTGTTTCAATAGTATGCTTATAAATTACGATAAAACTTGCTGAGTATGCGCTGTTTTATGGTTGTTGTAAAAATGGAACGGAAACTTAAATTTCGCTTCGTTTTAATCTTTCTTAATTTGTTAATTTTGCCTCCCAAACGAATATAATCTAAACAGTAACATTCAACAATTGTACTTTACGTATATAAAACACAAAATATTTATTAAAAAAAAATTTGTTTTTAAGTTAATAACGAAAGGGAAATAATTCCATTTTTAAACGAAAAAGTCAGTTTTGTATATCTTTTTGTTATTTTTTACATAAGTCCAGCTTACCATTCACATTTATAGGTTGTCGGGTACGTTTACAACGAATAAGCACTCCAATCTAGTAGATGTATCAGAATTTTTTGTAGGAATTTTTTACACACCTATCACCAAACTGCGAATTAAATATAAAAATCTCGTAATTTCTCTTTTTAAAGTGGGTTGGTTATTTTCTTTATGGATTATACTTCCAACATAAACTATTAAAATTGTTTTAAAAGTAATAGAAATATTTTTTTATTTATTAAAAACAGTAATGAATTTTACGAACTCAATATTTTTCAATTTTTAAACTTTAAAAATCTATCAAAATTTTTCTATTGATTCTATTTTTACGATATTTTCAGGGTCAATGTGACGTTTTATGCTCTTTCCAATATACCGAATATAATATTTTAGAAAAACGTTTGTTTTTTAATTCACGCCCCCCCATTTCCAAGTGTCTAGTAAAAAGTAAATAATTAATTTACTCACCAAAGTTTTATATATCACAAATTGAAGAGAAAAGGTCAATAAGTAATATGTTCAAATTTAAAACAAAAAAGTAGTGTTTTTAGAAATTTACCTGTAAAGTTCGAAATTTAAAACCTTTTTTTTTTAACCACGTGCTTTGTTTTTTCTTTTGTTTTTTTTATGAATCCTTGGTCCTTGCTCCTTTAATTGAAAAAAAAAAACAATTAGGGCTTCAATTACATTTTTCGAGTAGTTATAAGCTTGGAAAGACAGAGGGTTGAATAATTCACGCCTCCAATTTTAAACTGTCTATTAAAAAATAAATAATTTATTCACCAAAACGTTATATATCACAAATTGAACAGAAGAGGGCAATCAATGATATATTAAAATTTAAAGCAAAAAAGTAGTGTTTTTTTAGAAATTTACCTGTAAAGTCCGAAGTTAAAACCTTTTTTAAAAAAGAAAACATGTTTTTTTTTTGTTTTAATGAAACCTTGGTCCTTGCTCCATTAATTGGAAAAAAATAGTGCTTGAGTTATATTTTTCGAGGAGTTCTAATCTTGGAAAAACGGGGTGAAATTATTCACTATTTTTCACGAAATTTCTGATACACCTATCAATATACCCATGTTAAGAACGGATTGAGGAATAGACACCCCTAACCTTGCCAGAATACCCGACAAGCTATAAAAGTTTACGTGTCGAATGTGAACGATGAGTTGGACGTAATGTAAAAATGTACCGAATTTAAAAGGGAACAAAATTCAAATTTCCGTTCCATTTTTACAACCGCAAAGCAGAGCATTCTATGCAAATTTTACCTAACTTACTGTATTAATGCTATTTTTTAAGCAAAAAAATATTTAGGTTTGGCTATAAATTCCTAAACTCATTTCACCCTAAATAATTTAGGTGACTGAAATAGGAATCTAATTGAATCTTTAATTTCCTGAATTGTATGCGAAAATTCATTTTTCTTCGAGTTATATCGAATTAATTAATACGGACTTTAGGGGCTTTTTTCGTAATGTTACTGTAAAAATTATGTTTTCTTGTTACAAATTACGATGCTTTATGCATATAAAAAAGCAATAATAAATTCCTGCGTTTTTTATTTACTACTGAAAACAATAACTTTAGTAAAGGTATGTTTTGTTTAAACAAAATAAAACATTTTCACTAAGAGTTAAGTAAAAAATAATTAGTTCATTATATTCTGCAATCATTATTTGAAAAATACTGCAATTTTCATTAAAATTGGTGAATTTCCTGATTTTTTGTGAATTTTTAAGTAAAGGGAGGAGTCAAAATGTGTATACACTTTGAGCGTCGGCATTCATTTTGTGTGTACCTACCATTTTTCGATGAATATTTCATAGGAAAGCGACCAGGTGTGGTTAATTTAAATTAAATTTCAATCACATGGTTACATTATCAATAATCATGTGATTAAACCCATTGAAAATTTACCGATATTGTAAACACATTCTGTTTACATTAAGCCTGTAGTGTTTTTTTTAGTGATGAAATGTTGGCAACTGAGATTAAAAAAAACCCCGCGAGATCAGGAGAAAGAAATGTCCAGAAAATCGCTAGATTTTTAACTTTTATCGTCTGAAATTTTCAAAAATCGCTAATCCCTTCCCCAACTCCATATTTTAACTTCCTACCATAAAAAATTATAAATATAGTATATTCAATATATAAAATGTTCCGTGTTTTCTCACTATATGTTTCTGGAATTATATTGAAGCGGTTAGCTCCCCAGACGGCTTACATATTTTACCAGCTAGTTTTGCCTGTTTTTTTCAAAGAGGATAGTTTTTTTTGCAGGAAAAAAATCATAAACTCAAACTTTTTATAATAAAAGTTAAATTGAAATATACTGCAAATTAAACATCACAATAATGGTGCAACATATTTTGAAATTAGAAAAATAAAACACAAAAAAGCTTTGCTTTAGCATATTAAAAGTATTTAAGTTGGTAGATAATTAAATTCTACTGTATTGGTATAAGTTTCTTTTTTGGGGTTTTTTCTGTTGTTTCTTGCTTTTTACAATTTTCGACTAAATTCTTCTAAATAAAGCAGGGTTGCTAAGATCGTATTTTAAACTAAACTTCGGAGGTTGGAATGCCCTCCCCACCTAAAATGTACTTGGAAAAATCGATTTCATAGCGAGATTTTAGAATGTTTAGCCGAAAAAAGGTGAAAAACAAAACAAATAATCAATAAATAATTGTTACCAAAGGCAATAAAGGCTACTTTTTTTACTTACATGAATGCTTTACTTTTTAATCTAAAATTGCGGGTATGTGGGTGCCAAATATCTCCAGATTTTCTAGAATTCCCCGCTAGATTGCAAACGAAATCTCCAGATCTAGAAGGAAAACCGCTAAATTGTAACACTGGACACGTGACAGGAAGCGGTAATAAATAATTGTCCCTAAATAAAAAAAGGCCTATCGGTACAAAGAAAACACCTATTTATCATAGAAAAATTAAGTATAATGTTATAATTAAAAAGAAATATATAAAAATGCACATGGATATAGTAAACATATTATACCAAAACGTGGAAGCCATCCGTCTTGTGGTTTTTTAGACTATTAATTGCGAACAAACCAAGACTTAAATTTTAATATATATAGATATACAGTGAACGTGTCTGTGCGTGTGTCTGTGAGTGTGTCTTTGTGTGTCTGTGTACATTTCACTACCCAATAACTCTGTCAATTTTTAGTCTACAGACTCGAAATTTGATATACAGGGTACTGACATTTGGAAAAAATGATGTGATCGGTATTTGGCGATGAATTTGGCGATTAAGGGGTCAAAGTTAAACCATTTGAGCTTTGAGAACCCTACCAAACTCCTTCGACAATTTTGGGTCTACGCACTTGAAATTTTATATATAGGTTCCTTGGACATCGATCTAACTTTATAACTTGATTCGAGCCCAAAAACAATAAATTGTAAGGGGCATAATAGTGGTCAATGTTTAAATAATTGACCACTGCGGTCTCTTCCAAATTACTCGGACAATTTCTAGTCTAAATATTTGACATTTTACATAAAGGGTATTCAGAGATTGGGCAAGCTTTTTCATCAGTTTGGGTCGAAAATGTTTAGTTACCAATATATAAATGTATATATGTATGTCTGTTTGCATGTCTGCCTTACACTTTTGATAGTGGCGATTGATTTTACGAAGATCAGTATCGTTTTAATGTTCGACATTTCATACGACAAATATCGAAGAATTGGCTAAAACATTAATATCTTCCCTCCAATTAGGCACTTTTCTACAGGGGGGGTGTCATTTTTTCGCCGATATTTTTTAAAGTTATTTTCTCCTTTAAATTGTTTAGCCTTAATTTTAAAAAAAATGTCGCTTCCGGTTTAGCGGTGGTCGTAACAGCATAAACGTTAGGTTTTACCCCGTTCTTTTCCTCCTTTGCGCTACGGATTCAAGCCTGCCCTCCTCCTACCACTTTTTCTTTTTGCTGAAAATACACATCCAAACACCCAGGAAACACCGGGCTTAAATGCTAATATATATATATATATATATATATATATATATATATATATATATATATATATTTACATATACATTTAATCACATCAAAATGCATGTTATATGAAATTGCAGTGTCAACTACTTGGATCGTCCGTCCTTTAGACTTGACTGTGAAGTCAAACAGCCCATACCTAGCAAAATCAGGGATAGGATTAACCTACCAAAAGACGTTCCCATTTACATATCCGGGACTCCTATAGCTGACGATTTGTTTACCAGACTCATTCCATACTCTGAGTCGTACTCATTCGACCTATCAACTAAAGATCTTAGAAACTATTCATGCTCGCTTGAAGAAGCCTTCTCTTTGAGTATGTTTGATCTGGCAGAACGGTTATTCATAAAAATTGTGGGGTCTGCGTCGCGCCTGGTTCACAAAGTAAGGAAATAAAAAATTTAAAAATAAAAAAAAACGTTTACATGTGTTTGATATAGATGTACATGAGAATACTTTGATAAGTATGTTTTAACTTAAATAGGGATGGTATAATAAAATTGTGGGGTATACGTTCGCGCCTGCCCCCCATAGAATGGAAATAGGCACACACTTTAATAAAGATTTTCATATCTATCTGCGTAAGTATACTTTGATAATTATGTTTCAGTTTGAAGAAATATGGTATAATAAAATTACGGGGTGTTCGTTCGCACCTGACCTCCATAGAATGGAAATAAGTCTCAAGGTTAAACATGTTTTTTTTAATATGGATCCACAGAATATTGTGATAAGTGTTTCAGTGTGAACATGTATTGTATAATGAATTATGGGGTTCATCTATTTTATTTTTACTTTCATCATATTTTGCTTTGGATTTGATACTCCCAAATTCGAAGCAATCTCTTTACAACCCTTTCTTTTTCATAACCTATCATACTTTCATAAATCAGAGTCCATTTTCTGTAGGCTGTTTTTGAACCCAGTCAACGACATGTACTTTTGCTAATATATATATATATATATATATATATATATATATATATATATATATATATATATATATATATATAAGCAAATTACCGGGCATAGCCTGGTATTAAGCGTAACGTAAAATTCCTTTAAATATGAGGTAAAAACGGAAAGAAACTGAAACATGTGCAGGCGTAGATTATCTTTTTTTTTCAAAAAAGTTCACGTTTTGTAAGTAAAAAAAAAAACAAAAAAAAAACAATACTCGTGCTGACATGGAAACCAAAATGCAAAAAAAAGGAGTTAATACGATAACAGATTAGCCAGCTTACCTCGTCACCAAGAAGTGTTTTGAAGCCTACTTATCCCCTCTATGTTTCCAGGTTTTCTGACTATATTTACTCACATGATTTGCGCATGGTCAGTTGTAAACAGTTGACAAAAAGGTAAAAATCGGGTGTTGCACCTGTACCATTTTTTTTTATTCTCACTGCTAAGCAGTTTACTTTTTGGGATGAAAACTGATTAAATTTTTTTCCAAATGTCTGAATACCTTATACACCAAATTTCAAGTCTGTGGGTAAAAGATTCGATAAGTATATAGGTTGAGAATTGTCCTAACACACATTCTCAGTATAATATATATATAAATATATATATATATATATATATATATATATATATATATATATATGAAATAGAAATGAAATACACTTTTCGATACCGTTTAAAGTACCAATAACTTAAACGGAAGTAAGTTTTGTTTTTTATTATATTACTAGCTGTACCCGATCACGCGTTGCTGTGGCTCAATTTGTTAAAGTGGAACACATTCCTCAAGAAAAATTGCATTTAGTATTGTTTATTTATTTTTAATATTTTCCGCTTTTTTCCTCAAAAAGATGCCTTTTTTACCATAAATTGTAAGGGTAATTATTTTGTCAGGAAAACTTGCACTTGTTTTTAAAGAAAATTTTCAGTAAACGTTTCTTTTGGCAAACTGGATTTTTATTATAAAAACAATTATATGAACACTATAAATAGTTAGGTGAAAGTAGAGAAAAGATGGGTTTTTTTTTCAAAAGAATGTAAAAATTATTTTTTTTTATCAACAGATGTCAAGAAAATACAGAAAAAAACTCCCATCATTAATTAATTAAATAATTATGCAAAAAAAGGAAAGAAATAAAATGTATATTTAATGTTTCAAAATTTAAACAAGGCTCAGTTGAATCCGGTGATTGCCGGTCTAACCCTACCCATAAATGAAATAAGGGGGGTGAATTCTACATAAGTACCATTCTTTTGAATTTCGTCTTGAGTTCAATTTTTGAAGTGTGCTATCAGCGATTGCAAACTAAAAAATGTAACCAAAGTTCGAAAAATTCAAGAATAAAATAATTTTAATAAGTGCTCATTTTCTAATAACAACCATAGTAAATCAATCCCCCTTATTTGTGCGGTTGTTGTTAAAATGGAAGGGAAACTTTAATTTCGCTCCGTTTTAATACGTCATTTTATTTCACGCACCCTCTATGCAAATTCTGGTAAGAGTATGGCCAAGCATGAAATAAATAACCAAAAATGTTAACTGTAGAACGATTGCTGTTAAAACACAAAATAAATAACTAAATAAAATCAAACTGCTTCCCCGTTAAAACATGAAACAGGTCTCGGAATAGACACCACAAACCTCCCCATATTAAGAACGGGTTCGGAATATACACCCCTAATCTTGTCAGCATACCCGAAAACCTATAGAAGTTTACATGTGTAATGTGAACGATGAGTATGACTTAATGTAATAATGTACTGAATTGAAAAGGGAAGGAAAAGTAAATTTCCGTTGCATTTTTACCACAACCGTAGTTTGATGCAAATGTTACTTAACATAGTTTATTAATGCTTATAATATTTAATTATAAATAATATTTAGGTTTGGCAATAAATTCCTGAACTCCTGTCACACTAAGTTATTAAGGTGACCGAAATAGGAATTGAAAGATTAAAGATAAAACTTAATTTCACGCAAAATAAAAAGAAGTGTTTGTACACGTGAAAAAAAAAGAAGTCATGGCCGGAGCATGTAATAAATGACAAAAAGTATTAACTGGAGAAAGATTGTAGTTAAAACCAAAATAAATAAATAAATATATATAAATAAATAAAACAACCCACCTCCCCGTTATAAAAAGAGAAAAAATGATTTAAGTTTATTTGTTGTTGACCTTTCAAAGTTGCTTTCATTAAAAAAAAACATATGGAAATATGTATTTGTACGGGGGGAGGGAATGAAAACTATTTTATTAAAATCCAATGTTGCTTGCATTACCAAATTGTTGTATTAAACTTATATTATTTTTACGCAAATGTTTCACTAAATGTTTGTCCAATTATATTTTGATAAATTTTTATACACTAAATACTTTGGTTTTGGTTAGTAAAAATCCTGATGAATATGTCATGTCATTTTCTGTTTTTAATAACCGAAAACTTTCCAAGGAAAACTTTCCCGTTCTCATTAATTGAATCGAAACATTTCGAATTTAACGGGTCTCGGAATACACACCCGAAACCTCCCCATGATAAGAACTGCTTTCGGAATAGACAACCTGTAACCGTGTTAGCATATATGGAAACCTATAGATGTTGACATGTGAAATGTGAACGATGCGTTTGTCGTAATGTAATAATGTACCGGCATATCATTCTATGCTGAAATTCCTAAGCTCCTTTCAAAATAAGTAATTTAGGTAACTTAAATCGGAAGATTCAGGATCAAACTTAATTTCCCCAAGTGAAGAAAGTGTTTGTGCATTTGAGTTGCTTTCAGTTATATCGTAACGATGTTTATAATCGCAATGCAAATGGAAAAATGGTAACACGAAAGAAACGAAACGAAAGCATATGAAACGCAGTAATAATTCATATAGAAATGCATTGCAATGGTGCATATAGAAATGCATTGTTTACATTTTAACTGTAGTATTTCGCGATCCGAGTCAGTAAATATTTCAAAGCACTCATGTATTGATTTGTTACTAATCGAGATTGATTTGTTCGTAATCGCTTTAAGTGAAAATTTAATATTTTACATTTTTATAGCACACCTCAGATAAGGTGCTGCAGTTTGTGCATATTACATTTGCGTGAAATGTCTAGAGTTTTAATCCTATTAAGGTCAAACTCAGAGAAGAGAAATGACTTCATTTTATTTATATAGAATAGATAGAAGGTAGATAGATATACATACTTTCTCCTTGGCAAAGAGAAATGAAGTTGAGAAGACGATTATGCCATATATTTATTCAATAAATATATATCTATTGCAAAAAACATATATTTGTGTTATTTATGTTGATTTTTCTAAAGATTATGCAGTCTATTTTTTTTTAAATTTATTACAAATGCTGTAATTTGAGTACTGCTTTTTAAATCCAACTATTACTAGTAGCAATTATGTATGTAGTAATATTAGCTGAAATATTAGCGTAATTAAATTTTTTATGACACACCCTACATGATTAAGATGTGTTCATGCTACATCTGATAGAATGCAAACAAAAAATTTGAAAGTTATATAGGGTTAATGCATAACGTTGTAGTTACATGTAAATTCTTATCCACACGTTGCATATGAAGCCACTCGTAAACAAACAAAAAAGAAAAAGAAGAAATTCGACTCAGTTCTTTCATTTCAAATGAAATATATTTATTTATGTATCTTCCAAAATAATGCAATCCCTTTTCTTTTAAAAAATCTATCAATGTATTTTGTCACTCATATGATTTTTTAAAATATCCTGCCGTATCGACACCGCTTAAACGTATCCAGTCGCCATCACGGGGCCACACGTCCATTTCATCAGGTGGCATATTCTCCATTGCCCGCACCACGCTGTTTCTTTTTTCTTTCTATTTTTTTCCTTCTGCGCTGTGATACCATTTTGCCCACAGGCTCAGTAATTTGCATGCATGCTATGTGACTGCTTCTGCCGCTACAGGAATGAACAGCTTTGTAACAAGATATCATAAATTATCACCATATTATACTTGGGGTCAATGGTAAACCTCTATGTGCATTACCTTTCCGCACAAGAAATATTCTCACAAGTCGTTACCGGTTATTTTATACTTGAAACACCTGATAATGACAGCAAATATTCAATAATCAAACCCAAGTCACAGCAAAAACAAAAAAAAGGGGTATAGCAACTGCTTATACAACAGTTTATAGGTTTTATGGTCTTCCATAGGTATGGAAATATCACGTAACGAGAAATTGCTGAAAGAAATAATCGTATTTTTAACAAACTACGTAATAATTTATGATTTATTCTTGTTTTGGTATCGATTCTTCAAAGTAGTTACGATTTAATGGTACATTCGCAATATTGGGCTCCCTTAAAATAAATTATTAATTTCTTTTTCAAAGATTTAAAAGTAGTGTTTTTTTGGTAAAAATAATGGAAATATATATATATATATATATATATATATATATATATGTTAATTTGAAATATTTTTTTTTATTTATATATTAAACGAAATCCACGCTTCAAAACACAAAACATGATAAAATTAATTAAAACCTTTAAATCAGATACGGGCATAGTTGTTTGTTTGTTTCATCTACAATCTTCACCATCCTCACAATACAATATATTTTCTTCAGTTTCGGCTGATTATTTTAAACATATTTGTAAACACAAATAAAGATGACGGCTTGTAAGCACTCAACTGCAAAAAAGGTACACCATTATATAGTAAATAAGTTAATAAGTGAAAATTTCGTATTGATTGGGTAATTACTTTTTGTATATTTTTAAAGAGAGACTCCGTTAAAAAATAATTTCTCCCTCCTTCCTTTTAAGCCGTCTGTGGGGTAGTTAATAGTCATCCTAAAGATACAGAGACTCTCAGTAAATAAGTATATAACAGTTCATTTTCCTCCTTCAACGAATACGTTTATATAGAATAACACGATTGCATATCTGCAACCGATCAATTGCAATTATTTAACGTCAAATTTCTTTCAATTTATTTTTGTGTCAGATCCTCTTAAACACGAGCAGATATTTTGGCGGACGCATTACTCTTAATTCTCCTAAAATTTATGTTGGTTTTCGTGCTATCTTAAATAATTACATGTTTTACTTTTGTTTGTGTTTAAAATATTTATGTGTACGATTCGTTAAGTAAATTTGAAATTATATTTTCCACGCTACACACCACGAAGTTCAGTTTTAATGCTATTTAGAAACTGATTAGTTGGCGTGAATAAAACCTTTCCTATTTATTAGATAAAACCCGAAAGCACCTATTTTCAATTACACAAAATAATTTTAATTAATCTAATGACTGTGTGATTCATCTTTTCGAGTTTTATCAAATAAATGTAAAACATGATCAACTCCATTTTGTTAATGGTGAAAGTATTATAAGAAGTATCATTATATCCAATGCAATGAAAGAAACCGCGGAAAACATCTGCCAGTCTGAAGAAGAACTGAACCGTAAATAGATGATAAGAGTGAAAGCTTCCGAGACTAGGTTTCTTTCCTTAAACAACTACAAAAATCCTTCCTAACAACCGCTAAGCATACATTATTGATATGGGCTAGAATACTGCAACGACGATGAGTTCCCTTTATTCTAAATAAGTCTGGATTCCCGGCGTAGTCTGGCTATTTGGGGGAGGGGGGTGCTGAACAAAAAAAGTGGTAGTAGGCAGACAGGATCCAACCCGTGACGCGAAGGCGGAAAAAAGTGAGAGAAAATCTGGCGTCTTAGTCGATGTCGACATGACGCGACCAGAAGTCAAAAGCGTTGAAATTAATCAAAGTCAATCCAACGGTGACGATGACTTGCTAAAATGTCGGCGAAAAAATCGACCTTTTCTCGTACAAAACGGCCTAGTGAAGGAACTAATGTTTACGGTCAATTTTACAATATATGTCGTTCGAGACGTTGAATTCAAATGATACCGATCTTGTCAACATCCGTTGGCTCTGTCGAAAGTTTTTGCGAGACATACAAACATACATACAAAGATACATTTAAACAGACAGGTAAGATTTATATTATAGATTATTCAAACCAGAGACTAGTCTATATCTTTACAAAGGCAAAGCCCATCCAACATTGGAGTGTTTTTGAAACATCGAAACTGGTGTAACTAACACTCATCTATTACTCTTAGAAAAGGGTCCAAAACATCTCCAAACTAATAGGTCCCACAATAAACCAAGTTTCAACCCATCTGTTTTCCAAAAAATTTAATGGAAGTTGTTCTCATAAACACATAACACTTGCTATACGAAAATAGTTGCCCACTTTTTGAAGACACTTATTTTGAATAGAAATTTTTAAATTTTTGAAAACTTTAAGTGGCAAGAAAATGATAAAATCATCATTATGCCCTTCCGATATATATATATATATATATATATATATATATATATATATATATATATATATATATATATATATATGTGTATATTCCTGACTAACCCAATAAAGAGCAAAATTCCACCTTTTCAATGTTGAAGTCGTTAAATACTGGAAAGTCTTCTGCTCTAACATTTTATTTTCTCCGACTACTAGACTTTGGAATTCCCTCTCTGTTTCTTCCTCCCTTCGTGCAATAACCTACATAAATGTAAACGTAATGTGAATGGACATGTAACTGCTTAACTCCCCAAAGTTTCCTGTAAGACGCAATACCAAATAATAGCTTTTTTATGTCTAAGTGGCACTACAGCTTGTATAGGGTGAATGAGAGTAAAAGTGAACCTCTTATTTGTCAGATATTATGCGTCGCTTTAATCCATTGTTACAGCCACTAAATTTTTAGTGAGTAAATTCACTCGGTATTTTTTATAGCTTCGTTAATGTTATAATGACTTTCATTGTTTATGCGAAACAAACCGACCCAACTTCTGACATGGCTTAGAATTTCCTTTTCTTTAATAATTAAAGCTCAAACATGAACTGCACTCTATGATAGCACGGGTAAATGTAATTTCAAAACGAGATTCATAAGTTCAACTAAAAGTTGAGCCGACTTCGTTCAATGTTGGCTTTCTAGACGATACAGTTATGCAGCGCAGATTAGATACATAAACTTGGCGGAGTGTGTGGGCGTTCGTAAACTACAAGAAGTATGCTTACCGTTAGCTAAGTCTCTTTAAATATTCAGCGTCCGAATAGGTTTAAAAAACAAAAATTCATTCTGGAACATTATTTATCTCTAAGTAACACAGGAAAGTAATCCCTATATATATATATATATATATATATATATATATATATATATATATATATATATATATATATATATATATAAAGGATTCATTCTTCTCCCTCTGATTTTGACCTAAATAAGATTGAAAATCAAGACATTTCATGCAAATGTAATATGTATAAACTGCAGCACATTGTCTGAAGTGTGTTAGTTGCTTAAAAAATGGAATGGCATTTTAACGTTCCTTTTCGTTCTATGTTTTCTACTGGGCGAAACGCACCATTGGAGTTAAGCGAATCGAAGGTTTATTTATGCTATTTTCTTTTTTTATATTTCGCTTTATTTCCTTATGTAGTTGGCTATAAAAAACCCGAACGGAAGTTCGCTTTATTTCGTTTTGTAGTTGATTAAAAAAAAACAAAAAAAACTGGAATGTACTGGGCGAAACGCACCATTGGATTTAAGCGAATCGAAGGGTTATTTATGCCATTTTTTTTCGCTTTTCGCTTTTCACTGTGTTTTTATGTTTTCGTTTTTCAGATCACGTCCATCATCTTTTTCCCTGATTTATGTTTTCTGTTTTTCCGATTTCTTTTTTAAAGAAGTTTTACGTTTGTTCGCTGTTTTTTTTTTTTTTTTTTTTTGGTTTGGTTTTGCCGATTTTTTACAGAAGTTTAACATCGTTTTTATTTTTATTTTGATATCTAAACATAGTAATTTCTTCGCCTTTTCTTTACTTTAGCCGCCCCTTCTTACGCACACTCCTCCAAGCAACCAGGAAACGCCGGGTACCTCGGCTAGTACAGAATATAAATCGTACAGATAAATAAACATGGAAATAAACTTTGAAAAAGAAGACTCTTCATGACATAATTTTCTGAATATATTAAAACAATATATACAGTTCAATTCTTACACTGATGATTGCGTAAGCATGGCACACTTATTGCCGTAGGTATAATAAGAATTGCAAATATTTATTTGAGAGAATTGCAGGTATAAAACATATTTATTAGCATAAACTCAAACCTTCTCTAGAGAAGAATAAAAAAGCGGTCAATATAGCGTCATTGCAAAATTTCGAATTCCGGTTGTGAAATACTCTGTTATATTTACCATACATGTTCTCGGATTTGACATTTATTCGCCCTTATTTCCTTAAATTATCTTATTAATTGTCGCTGGTTGAGAAGTAAAATGCTAATCGTCAAGGTCAATGATGATTTTGTGACTTTTGGGCGTATCTCTGGCCAACAATAATTATCACTTCCTCAACCGGTGATTGCATGAGCATAACACAATGGTATTGGTTAGAACTCATATAAAATAAATTCAAAAACTACCTGGCAGACATGATCGGTAAAAGAAGTGCAGGAGAGATACAAAGAGTTTCACTTAAGCATGTTTATTCTTAAATAGTTTTCTCGATTAGAATGTATAAGATGGCGGGTGAATATCTAGCGTTCCCTATGATGTTCTATCCTTAGCTAGAACAGAGTGATAAGAAATAGAACTGATAACATTTCTATTAGTATAGAAATTACCCTTTCCCTCACAAAATCTTAGTCATTAAGTATTATTTAATAAGTTGCCTTGCGCCCGGGATCAAAGTGTAGTATCTGTACTGCAGATGCTGAACTGAAGGTAATTTGTCTCGGTCAATGGAGGGAAAACCCTCTATACTGGGACAATTATCATTTTTGATTACTACCAGAGTGCCCACTTCTTACCCTTCTTTTAAAGGAGCTGCCCCCCCCACACGCACATTAAAAACGACCTTGTGTCACATTTGCTTTCGTGGGGAACAAATAAGTACCTAAATGTATATATTTCTTATATCTCGGATGGTTTCGTCATTAGAGAATTGTTAGCAAAATTCGATATAGTTCAGTAAAATATTTAATTTTAGTACACAAAGAACAATCTAATTCATTGACGGGCAGTTGCTTTTGTTTTATCTATGGTATTTATTTTGAAATACTTATTAGCAACTTCCGTCATGATATTGACGGTTCGTTGGTACAGGACTGTTTAATATTTATATTTCCGCCCATGTGAATATAATATGATATGTTATACAACATATGAAGTAAAACATCACCTTTTTATGACCCGCGACAATTAGTGTCGGATAACAATGACTATCACTCTCAAAATTCGTCTGAAGTGAACTCTTTCCGAAGAACGTAGCATTTACTGACGAGAACTCTTTTGCCTTATATTCGTGTTAAGGTCAGCACAAGTGTACGAGTGTGTAAAACATTTAGGTGCAGTGTGCTTTGTCGTTTCCTTTTTGTTTGCATATTTCTGCTTGCTTTACATTACTTCTCTACTGAAAACTGAGACTATGCAGCATATGTGTTTCAGGATTGAAAAGGAAACCAGTCGAACCAAAGGACACGCTAAATTAAGTTGCATGCCATTAACTTTTGACATCCATAGAAAACGAGTGAGAAAGGAATATGGATGATTTCAGTTAGGATATTACAGAACTAAAGAAGTAAAACTAAAATACAGAGTAATCAACAAGTCAAAATCCACTTCAGTATTTTACTACATCAAAATTTAAATATTGTTACATGGAAAAGGACTGCCCCTTTTCCATGTTAATGGGAAGAATATTAGATGAGAAAAATTGGATTAGAATAAGCCTAGAATCGAACCCTGTAGGCAAAGTTAATAAATGGAACGCTAGAAATTAAGTCTATTGGTAATTCTTTTAGAAATGTTTTTTTTTTTTTTTTTTTTTTTTTTTTTTTTTTTTACAAAGGCATCACCACATTATCAAGGCCCAGAGGCCACTCAAGGATAAGGGTTAAAGAGTGTACAGTAGACATTGGACAATATAGTAATCATTAGTAATGAAAATTTGATAAATTTAATAACTTATATGGAACGGCTCATCAAAACTTATTTACTTTAGACTTGAACACAACCATATTGTAGTCAGCCGGAAAGCAGGAAAACGGAAGACAATTCCACAGGCGTGCAGTTCTAAGAAAGAAGCTTTGTTCATGGAATCTACGTTTAGGTTTAGGCACAGATAAAGAGTGGGGGAAATTATTGATAGTGTTTACAGCTAGACGAGTGTTTCTTGTGAAAGTTTGGCGAGGGGGGACCATAGATTGAAGCTCAGTTGAACACTTTCCATAAAAATAACGATACATCAGAGACAAACTCGCAACATCTCTTCTGTGAGATAGAGGGTGCAAGGAGGAGAAAAGGACATCTCCTACGAGGCTACGAAGTCTATTTTGAACTCTAAACGTACCTGGCTCTTATATAGGTAGAGAATAGCATCAGCAGTGAGATATCTACTGGATCGATAGAAATATCCCACCATTTTTCCAGCGGCCTTGGCAACAGATTTGATATACGTGTTCCATTTAAGATCAGGAGTAATGGTCAAGCCCAGAAGCTTGTCAAAACTTGAGGCCTCCTGAAGACGAGAGCCATTCATTTCAATTGATGACAAATGTGAATTAGAATGTTGATGATGTAAAGAGAGAAGCTTGGTTTTAGATGCATTAAAAGTAACCAGCCACTCCTTTCCCCATTGTACTACGTGCTCAAGATCAGAGGAGAGAGAATTGGAGAGAACTTGCTCGTTTACTGTCTTAGATGTGGTACCATAAATTGTAGTGTCGTCAGCATAAATGTCTACAAATGATGTAAGGATATGATTTGGAAGATCATTAATGTAGATCAGGAAAAGAGTTGGGCCCAGGATGGATCCCTGATGGACACCGGCATTATTACTGTGAGCTTCTGATTTTTGCCCCTCAACTACTACTCTTATGAACCTATCAGAAAGAAATGATTTAATAATTGAGAAGACTTTTCCAGCTATACCATAGCTAGCGATCTTATGAAGTAAACCTTTATGCCATACCCTATCAAAGGCTTTAGATATGTCAAGAGCAATTGCCCTAGAAAGATTGCCACCGTCGAGAGATTTGCTAATCCTATGCGATATAACTATAAGGACATCTGCTGTAGATCTAGCAGAACGGAAACCATATTGAGTGTCACTAAGAAGGTTATTTTTGTTGAGATGTTTGATTACTTCTGTATTTAACACAGATTCTAGCAACTTACTCATGACGCACAGGAGACTTATTGGCCTGTACTGAGAGGGGGATGAGCGATCACCTGAATTCTTAAATACAGGGCATACTGATGAGATTTTCCAGGGAGATGGGAAACTATTCTCCTTAAGACAACGTTTAAAATGTGAATATTAAATATGTCAGTAAAAGAATACACAATGCAAATTAAATTATATTGTTTAAAAATAGGTTAGATTAGAATTGAGGATTCCTTTGTTGGTCAAATGTGTGTGTTTGGACAAACATATCTAAAGACACGTGAAATTGGTTACGTTTGGAAAACCCAATTCTGACGTCATAGACAAAGGACATTCTTCATAGTTCGGATTTAATCGGCCAGCAAGTCAGTCAGAGAAAATCAGTCAGTCAGCAAGAGGCCCAGGGTGTTGGTCAGTTAATACCTCGGCATCGAAGGGAGAACATTTAGACTATGTAGATCCAAATTTGAATTCCTGACGTCGACCGGTCGGACAGATGAATAAAGAAGTCATCATTATGTCGTAACTGTTGTCTTGCGTCATCCTTCATCATGAAAATGTTAATGTCTTTACCATATTATAATGAACTTTGTAAACGCTTCCAAGTTATGTGTCCCATCTCCTCCATCACAAGTAACGTCTATAAATGCCTCCTTCCCGTCTGTGTTAAGAACTGTGCATCATATCATCATCTCTTCTAATGTGTTAAAAGAACTGTAATATATATATATATATAAATGGCTTCTCTCCCTCATCATCACTACCGTCATGCCCCCAATATGAACCCCGCGCCATCTTTAAATATGGAATCCCTACTACACGAGGATATGATTCTGAATCTTAGCTAGGAAGATTGAGTATTCATGCAATCCAAGTACATATTTAATCGACAGGACATGTGGCGTATTGTATAATGTATTTTGTTCAATCAGTTCTTACTTAAACTCTTCTCTAAATTAAACGTTCATTCTAAAGTGCTGGCAACACTAAAAAAATACAATTGCGAATTACTAAGTATTTCTTACTACTCATTGTTGATGGGCCGAAAGCATGATGCCACCCTGGAAAGTATAAATTGTTTCATTCCAAATTCCCTGCAGATTCCCGAGTTCAACTGAAAAAAAACCCTGAGCTCTGAAAGATACACCTGAAAATGTCAGAGTTTTCTCCGACCGAAATGTTGCGAAAATGACACTAACTATTATACTACAAGACGAAGAATTAAAATTATACGACCAAAAGAACGTGTCATAAAAGTAGAAAACACATACATAATGGACAACGTCTGTCGTAAATGTAATTTATTCAGCTGAGTGTCCTCTATTTTCCCCAAAATTCTGCTAAAGTTCCATAGTCATTTTCACATTTCCCCTCCATAAATTAGCGTTAAACTATCAATTGTTCGTAGCTTTCTTCGTAGAACCCAATTTTCTAAAAAAAACAAAACGCTGGATAAAATAATTAGGATACGCAAGTAACTAGCAGGCCATTCGTTCCATCAGTGTTCAAAAGAAGACGGTATAGGTCAATATAGCATAAAACTAACCGGATTTAAGAAGCAAGTAAAACTCCTACATCTAAGTAACGACAACTAGAATAAATTAAAATAGAAATAATCGACTGGCTTTCCAGTCAACTGACTTTTCCCATAGACACCTGCACATGATGTCAAAGGCCTAAACGCTTAAACAATGCTCCACCAAAACAATTGACCAACACACTGCTTCAAAGACGATTACCACTAATGACATTACTACACATAAACACTTTAAGAGATTATTTGTAAAAATACAGTTAGTTTATTTCTAAGCATATCGGAAACCGTATTGTTTCTCATATTAGAGAGAGAACACTTTAAAGTATTGCGCATAGAAATACAACATGCAGTGCCTGTTCTTTTATAGAATTGAGAGAGAATGAAAATGTGTCTTTGTTATAACTAGTCGATAGTCCGCAAATGTCGCGCAATAACAATCATACTTCAACAGTCATTGCTAATTCAATTGAAGGGAAAACTCCGGGACGAGAGAAATATTATCACTTTACAGGTTTTTTCCTTTTGAAGTTACGTATATATCGACACAAGCATGCGGTTTTATTTTTAAATGTAATTTAAATGTCATAAACTCACTGATAGGTAGCGATCTGTAATGTCCCACGCCTGCTCTTAATGCGAATCTATTCAAAGTGTTGATAACAATTACGTTGCATACAAGCAATTTATTTCTCATACATTCAGGCCGTTTAGATAATTAATATGTTTTTAAATAACAGACAATATAATAGCATGACCCAAAATCTGAATTATTTTCCTTTGCATATAATCATCGTATAATATGTTCATGGCATTATAATTTTTACAAGCAGTTTCCTGAATTTTCTCACTTGGAAAAAATCGTTATTTTAAATGAAGCGATTCCCTAAATGAATAGCTCGTAAAACAGTAATGCTTTTTTTTAATTTTTGATTGATCTATTACATATGATAATTTGTTTATATATCTGTGAAAAAACTAAAATTAGATTATAATTGTTGTTAACTAAATATAGACCGTAAATTATTGTGGAAAATACATATTCTAGAATTAAATTGACTACAACACATTTGTAAAATTAATCTAGCTATTCCATCTTTCTATTAGATTAAACACACACACAAGCACACACACACGCATATATATATATATATATATATATATATATATATATATATATATATATATGCATACCAGATTGAGGAGAATGTTAATGCAGTGGTTAATTTATGAATTCGGATGAACATATATCAGTTCAAACAAACAAACAAAAATGTATTGATCAACATACGTTTGACAACGCAAACCACTGGATTTATGTCAGTAACGTAAAAATCCTGTCTTCTGGTGGCGATAAAATAGCTGAAGACGTTTTTGATATCGGTTAGATTTTATTTTTAAAGCAGAAAGTTGTTGAGATGCATGAAAAGGTAGTAGTCGGTAGTAAGAGGTCTTGAGAGTATGGATAATAAGACAGGATTTCGTTGCTCTATTCGTTCATTTTCTGCAAGACCTGTTTAGAAACGTTCGGTAGAGCATTGTCGTGGAGGTGAATTGTTATTTTTTTTAGTAATGCTAGGTGTTGTTGTCGACGTTTCTGATGCATTTAATCAATTTGTTAGCTAGTACTTCTCCGCCGTAATTCAAAAACCTATAATAAATGAGACTACCAAGCAGTTGGTATGGTTTTCTTTTAGTGCAACTCTGCCTTCTGGATGTGTCAGCGAGCTTCCCCGGCGTGTAACAACTGAGCTGAGCTTGCCGATTGTCAGAAAGAAAACACATTTCATGGCTAGTCCCAAGCCGGTCAATAAACGGGCTGTTCTAGTTGTGTAAACGAAGGGAAGATGAAAGTTCACCAAAGCGTTTTTTTGTCGTTCAATTTGTAAGGCATGTATTCATCAAGTTTTGTGTCTTTCTAGTCTTTATCAAGTGGTTAGAAATCATCGCATACGTTACATTTCAGGATCAAGTTCTCGACCAGATATGCCTTGACTTTGACTAAGGCTTTTGATTGATCATTATCAACATCAGATAGCCAAGATTACGCTCATCATCTTTGAGACTTGTCGGCGCAAGGAAATATTATAAACAACCGTTGTGCTGTGCATTCAGTAGTGGTTCCTAGGCGAAATGTTTCCTTGATTTTGCGAGTTGTTGCAGCAGATTTTCGGCCTGGCTTGAATTGAAATAAAATTGTAGAAATTTGTTTTCTTATATCTTGTATTTAATGTGCTAAAAATTAGATATAATTGTTTGTAAACGATTGCAATTCAAACGATTAGATTGAGTGAATAACGCTCTTTACAATGATATATAAAATAAGGTATCAATATGAGAACTTATTTGAAAGTACATTATTTGAAATCCAAATTTATCTCGCGGTTGAGATTGCCTTTGAAGTTAGTTCCTTTTTAATGGAGTCAGAGATGCCTTCGTGGCCGAGTTTGCATCTCCCGACCAGCTGTATTCGTGTCACCCTACACTGATAATTCCCGAAAGGATGAACAATAGTGTCTGTAGGTATTAAAAATAATATTGTAATCATTATATGTATATATGTATATAACACCTTCTTTCTTGGTATGAGAGCATAAGGTTTAAAAATCTAATTGTTCTAGACGTTCTGCCTATAGCAAGAATATTCCATAAAGGTTGGGTTTACATTTGCAATGTAACACTATTTCTTTACATTTTACTTTTTTTCTGAAAAATTTCTATGGTTAAAATATATAATTAGAGCAGAATGATATCAGTTGTTCATAACAATAGATCTATGTGATTTATTTCTTAACTGCTATTTACGTAACATGGCTCAAGTACTTTTATGGGAGATATGAATCTAACCTTCGCCTTCATAGACTGAATATCATCGAAAGTAAAATATATATTTCAATAACAAAAGCCCCCAAAAGTATTACTTATATTAAATTGAATGATGTATGGAAAACTACCAGACAGGAATAAACCCATTCACTTATATATACAGGGCATTGCCATAATATATAACTCCTTGGTATATTCAAAGAAAATTAAGTCTTCTGTCGTGTTGATTGAGCTCACACGGAACCGCTTTCGTTGAAACTTAGTTAAGCGAATGTGATTCATTCAGCAGAATTTTGTGATTATAGTAATTCGATTCATTCATACATTTTGGTAGTAAGATCGTTCTATTCATGACACCTTGCGAACATCTTAATTTTAAATGTTTAAGTGGTACGAACTGTTTTCGATCTTGCCACAGCCAGATTGTCACTTGTTTCTAGTAACTACTTTACAGCTGTCACTTCATAGTAGTCCCTTACTTTCTGCCCCTAATGTGTGTGTACGTTCTGTCGGTTAGTCTCCGCTTGTTTAGATGTCCAACAAAGATTTTGTTTTGTTGATGGATGTTAGGTCTATGCTTCCCGAATACTTTTATAGTTGTTTGTATAGTAGACTATTAAAAAACAAGGATATTTCATTGCGTTTCTTAACTATTTAGATGAGGATTAGTTATTTGTGTTATTTGAATTTCTCGGACTACAGTTCTCATCTTAATGTAATTTTCACAATGTTTCGATCTATGTAATTGAAAAGACTTGTGACGCATTGGTTAGAGTACTTGGAAAATACTTTTAAAATCAATTCTGGAGGTTGAAGGTTCGATTCTCAATGTGGGCGACCGAAAATACATGTGCAAATTACTTAGAGCATCTATCTAGTCATGGCTGATGAAACAAGTACTTCCATCATGAAGTAAATAATGCGTCCCGAGAGAATCTCCCGATTTCGATAGAAACATTCCCAAGTTCGACAGAAACAATCATGATCAAGAAAAGATTCACCTGAAGAAGGCTGGGGTTTAGCTCAACCGAAACATTGTGAAAGTGAGACTCAAGATGAAAAAAATAGTTCGAAGAATCCAAATAATACGAAGGGAAATCTATCATGCTGATGACGATAATCGTGACGACATGCGCACTATGGCCATCATTTCTTCAGTTCCAGGGCCCCGTCGAACGTTAGAAAGTAGTTCATGAAAAAGTGGAATTTGTTTGAAATAAAATAAAGCAATGACAATGGTTAGAAATGATGTCCCTGGACCCACAAAGACTGTAGGGTGAATGCTGGCCAGACAATTAGTAGTCAGTCGGGAGGTATGATATGAGAACCTGAAGTCAATATATGTATTTCAAACAGGACCCAAAATTTTAAAATAGGTTCTGCCGAAAGATAGTTTATCATGTAAAAAAAAAATAGATAATGTTTTCGCTGGTCGTTCAAAAAGAAAGAAAATGAATAAATAAAATGTTTTTCTTCTTGCTTAATTCAGATTAAAGCGATTTGTTCATCATTAAAACATTTATTTCTACTTTTAAATCCTGACGGCATTCTCATTGTCATTGCATTTTAAATTTGTGTGAAATTCCAGAGTTTTACATTATTTTTATTTAGTGGTATCTCAATATAAAATACTTATAAGGAACATTAAACAAATGTGTATTTAAATTTCTCAGCGTACGGTTTATAACCTATATTTGACCTAACTAATAAAAGTAGCTGGATCACACTATACTCGCGTCTCTTAATATTTACAAGTTCTCAATCTATATATCTATAACAGTACAAGTGTCTGTGTTTGTGTTTGTATGTGTCTGTTTGTCTGTGTACACTTCCCTAACAATATATCTGTCAATTTTCAGTCTACAGACTCGAAATTTGATATACAGGGTACTGAAATTTGGGAAAATCTTTTAATCGGTTTTCGGCCAAAAACGTGGCTGTTAAGCGATCAAAGTTCAACGATTTGACTTGTAAAAACCCTACCAAACTCCTCCGTCAATTTTGGATCTACACACTTTAAATTTTAGATATAGGTTTCGTTGACATGAGTCTAACTTAATAAGTAGATTTGAATCCAAAACAATAAAGGTTAAAGATTAATATTAGGGGTCAAAGAAAAAAAAATTCACCGCTTTTTTTGCTCAACATACAACCCCAAACACCCGGGCAACGCCGCGCTGAAATGCTAGCATATATATATATATATATATATATATATATATATATATAATATATATATATATATATATATATATATATATATATATATATATATATATATACTAGGAGGGCGCTAGGCATTGCCCGGTCATAAAATAATATGATAGATTGATTAATGCAGATGTCTTATTTGTTTTTATATTATATTTCATCGTCTATATAGTAATAATTAAAAAAAAACAAAAAAAACTGATTCTTGCGCTACCACCAAGAATCGAAACCCAAACGTTTAGGTTACGATTTATTTTTTCCTCTGCAGTTAATATTGAGCTATGAAGATATGTTCGATGCAAGGCTAAAAATTGAAACTTGAACCCATAGCTACAAACTTATGCATGCATATCATAATGCCAGCGTTCGAGATTCACCTGGCAAATTTCATTTTTTATCACACTTTGCTACCGATTTCCACGAGCTAATACTCAAATATAAAGTTTTGCATGCGTTCAAATACCTTATATTTGAAGTTTGATGTCGGTAAACGATTAACTCTTGAATGATTGTAAAGAAAATCTTGAGTAGTCAGTTTAATCAGTTTATAAGTGTTACTGTACATCTATTTTAATAAATGCACTAACATTTAACGACTATATTTCCGCTGTTATTAGCTTTTATAGATGCGCAGCATAATTGATTTTTGCTTCATATTTATCCAGTCATGCGGTTTTATCAAAATCCCAAACTATACACAGATACACACAGAGACACACGCATATATATATATATATATATATATATATATATATATATATATATATATATAGGGTGATCCAAAAAAAACGGGACCCACCTCTAATTAGGCCCCGTTTCTTAGTGTTTTGTCCGAATGAGATAAAACTTTAGTCATAACTAGTTTATTATATTAAAAACATCACGTCAAAACACTAGGTTCTTTGGCCTTTTTTCTCAGATAGTAAGCTGTCGTTTGAAGTTGAAGCATTTAGTGATTATGTCTTTCTAAATTCTCAACGCATACATTTATTTTTTCTAAGGGTTTTTTTTCTGTTGAGTACATATAATATAGACTGATATACACACACATACACACACACACATATATATACATATATATATATATATATATATATTCAATAGATGAAAATTTATCGCCGTACCAAATTAAGAGGCGTGAGTTTTAAAACGCGATTAAGACTGCCAACAATGGATAAAGAAAGCCGAGTAAATATCCTTTATAATTTTCAGATCGCTTATAACATTCAGCTAGGCAAATGCATACTGTTTCGTTCGCTCTAGTTCATTGTATTTTCTGTATTCAATTCATGTTGTCGATTATCTCTAGGTAATTAAGTACTGAGCCACTTATTCAGGTGGGTCTACTTCCAAAATAATAATATTCAGCTTTAATCATCTGCTCTATAACGACAGTAAATAGGTATTTGTATATTTATAAGTACAAAACCGTTCCTTCTATCTTACTGTTACAAAGAAATTAACGGCTAAATAGCAACGTGCATTTTCATAAAAAGAGGACATCCATTTTAACAAAAGAGTGATAATGACAAAACAAGAAAGAAGTTAATCTACAAAACTCAATTCAGAAAAGAAACTCACACCTCGATGATAAAAAGGGTTTCATGTCATCAAAATAATAATGAAAATTTATGCATACACGATTAATTTGCAAACATTACTCCTTCAGTTAATTCGCTACTAGATATAACTGAAATAAAGAAATTTTAACTAATAAATATTTCTCTCATAAATTGAATGTCAACCAATAATAATCTTTTGCGTTTCTTCATATACTAAGATTCATACATATGAATACATATAAAAATATTAATAATGTTGATTCTAGTTTATTTAAGTTTAAAATATAACTGAGAGATGGTTCGAATTTTGTTAATATATATAATAAAAATTATGAATGTATATAAATATATACGTATACACAATAGTAAATATATATATATATATATTATTTTGTATATGTACATATTTATATATATTTTTTTAAACAGTAATCTACGGACATGTACGTCTCGGGGCCCTAACGCTCTTCAGCATAGCTGGACTCTGTCTATTAATCAAACCGGGGACATTATATGTTACAGTTCAGCGTCCAATGCATTACGCTATGAAGCAATAGACAATTTTTACATATTTACGTAGGTTTGTTGCTGATTTTTTACACGATAATACGGTCAACTTATGTCGTCACCTTGAAGATCTTTTTTCTTAAACAATCGCCCATATTTCTATTTGGACGTAAACCAATAATAATCTATGTATTTATTATTTTTTTTAAAACCGACATGCATGTTTCAGAACCCTGCGCCTCTTCTAGGAATCGAACAACGAACCTTATATACTACAGTATAGCGTCTCATCCAATCAATTTTACTGTTTATTTTAATCGCTTACATATTTATGCTACGCTGAAGGTACATTTCCGAAACATGCATCTCCGTAGTTTATTGTTTTAAATAATAATAAATAAATAAATAAATAAATAAAAGAATATTATCTGTGAACGTTTAAATAAAACATGCGCGATTTTCTAAGAATAAAAGACTATCAAGGTGAAGACACGAGTAAACTTTATTATTGTTTAAAAAAACAACAACAAGAATAAATTAAAGAGCATAATTGTTCGTGGCTTCATAGCGTAAAGTATTAAACGCTAGTCTTTAATATATAAAGTCATGTTTTTTCCTCCTTCGCGGTAGGGGTTCGAGCCTGCCTACCTACTACCGCCTTATTTTTTTGCTCAACATACACCTCCAAACACCCTGGCAACGCCAGGCGCCCAGGCTAGTAATGAATAAATAAAAAAAATATTTTTTTACGTCCAAATAAAAATATGAGCAACTTTTTAAGAAAAATAACTTTAAGGTTAAGACATAAGTAAACCGTACTATCGTTTAAAAAGATCAACGACAAATCTGCGTGTATATGTATATATATATATATATATATATATATATATATATATATATGCATATATATACATATTTTATATATATACATATTATATATATATACATATTATATATATGTGTGTGTGTGTGTGTGTTCGCGTGTGTGTGTGTGCATTGGTAGAATGCCTTAAACAGCAATTGAATATTTATAATATATATAAATATTTTTATATATACATATTATATATATATATGTGTGTGTTCGTGTGTGTGTGTTCATGTGTGTGTGCGCGTGTGTGTGTGTGTGTATTGGTAGAATGCCGTAAACAGCAATTGAATATTTAAAATGAAGAGATAAACTGTATTAAATCTACTCGAAGTTGCAAACATTTTATTAAATGGAGAAAAAAACTCATTCGATATTTTTTTCTTATTTAGTTCTTTCGGCAGCATTGTTTTTTTTTCTTTTTTTTCTTATTGTAATTGAAGCGCAGTTTATTTATTTTGGACTTTATAAAATCTATCATTAGAGACTGAAGAGTCATTTTTTATCGTAAGTTTAATATCCGTGACCTAATTTTGGTATTTTGGGTTAATGTGTTAGTCTTTACACGCTGGAGAACCTTTCCACGTGAGCTGCTAACATGTGTAAGAATCGAGTTTTAATAAAAATTGACAGAATCACTATAAGCACCAGTTTACAAAAAGCACTTAAATGTGCATACAGTTTCTTAAATGGGGGAAAATATCATTCTTTGTTTTGTTTCTCTCTCTATTTTTGTAATTCAAATGTATATTATTAATTTTGAGTTTTAGAAAATCCATTTTCAGAGAATAAAGTGCCCTTTTTTGTTGGCTTTTTCCGTAATTTTAATAATTTGCTTTTTACTCATTTAATAAAATATTTGCAAGTTCACGAGGTTTTCGAAACCGATTCGCTGTTAACTTTTAATTTCCATATGTGTATAATATTTAGAATAATGTGAACTTAATAACATAATCTAAAGTGCAGAAACACGATTACATATTGTTGATTATGTCTTGAAGTTTGTACTTTTATGAGCAATTATGTAGCGGTTGTGAGAGAAGAAATTTCTAATCATTTTTCGAATGTTATGCTTGTAGGATCAAAGAGATTCAGATTGCTTAACGTGTTACGATTGAATAATTGATGTGTGATATTGAGTCGTGCTTTTAAGATTCAACTAAGGCAATTTCACAAATAGTGTAAAACCTTAGTTTATGACGTTTGCGTTTCCGTAATCAAAGAAGTTAAAAGAATCGTCAGACAAATGGCTCTTAGCTGGAACTAATTGGCATGACTTAGTAAAACACACACACACACTAGTCAATTTTGATTGCTATACCTGAGAAGGCAGTGAACACTTGGGTTAATTGGTTTGAATCGTGGGCTAACTGTGCCGTCTTCCATTATATTTGATTAAATAATACTATACTTGAGGGGCAAACATTTTGCGTACCATTTACGATGTACCCGGTGATGTGGGCGTCGAATGGAAGTCAAAGATTACTAGCCCTGGAGATTTTAATCTTTTGACGCACGAAACATGGATTTCTAGCTACACCGACCATTTGGGATAAAAAGGAAAACATTTATGTAAGTAGATATGCAAATATATGTTATGACAATTCTAAAAGAAAAAGAAAGAAATTAAAAATTAAAGAAATAAAAAAAATTTTTCATCGAGGATGAAAACAGTTAAAGGAGTTCATAAAACGTTTAATTGAGCAAAACTTGCGATTTCTCTTCCTTGAATTGTAAGAATCCACGCTACGCAACTTACATCGGCGTACATAGTACGAAAATGTATGTCTACTCATTTCGTGTAGCGGTTACCATGGTTCCGTCAATGAAATCGTTGGATCAATTTTAAAGATAGCTTGCGGTCTTACTCTCTGTGACTTTTGGCTATTCTCTAAGCTCAAGAAAAACCTTAGAGACTGTCGGTATAGGACAATTTAGGAGATGAAAGACGAGAATCATTGACAAGCTCACACATGAAGATTTCCATGGGGTCGTCCAAAAGTTGTTGAAACAGTACAAGTGAGTGCATTGTAACCGGAGGAGATTACTTTGAAGGAAAGAAGTGTTTATGTGTGTGTAGTATTATCCAAGTCTCCATACGAAAAATCATGGAAGCTTATTTAAAGCATCTTGTAATTTTGAACAATTCGACTAATTTAAAATTAAAAGACAATCTTATAAATAATTTTCGCTTGCAGTTACACTCATGAACATCTAAAAACACAGAACATTTTCAAAGATAAGCCCTCAGCAACATGCTTACTATAAAAATCCCAGACATTGTTTCATACTGTAACCATCGCCTCATCGAGCCCACATAATTATTCGGACACATAAACCTCTTAGCAACCAAGCAAAGCATGTGGGTAAACAAGCATTAATAAAATCTCCTTAGAAAATATATTTTAATAGACCTTTCTTAATAAATTTAACAATGGTCATTTGTACACGTGCCTGAATAATCCAAATTAAAAACACTTTCAATCATGACAAGTTCTCGTTTAGATTGGAAATAACATTAGGTCGTTGATTAGCCATTTGGAAATTATTGATCCACAAGAGAATAAACAGACTTATTTTTCGTTTAATCAACTTGCGTCAATGGACATTATACAGGATAAATACAGGAGACGCATATGTGGACTAACAGCAAACACTGAACACAGTACACACACACGCACACTCACACACCCACATATAGATAGGGAGATAGATAGAGAGAGAAAGCGAGAGAGAAAGAAAGATAGATAGAGATAGATGGTGTGGTATTTAGGAAGCATAATGATTTTTCGATGTTAAAGAAAAAATAAAGATATATTTCATATCTGTGATGGACATGTTCGATTCTTCGTCGCATCAGCATTCGGTAAAAAAAGCGAACAGACACAAATCTGGAGAAAAGCAGTTCATTTCAGAAAAAAAAGGTGAGGATCAGGAAGCGGGAAATCTGTCACGTCGAACGGACGTTTTCACCAGATTCAATGTAAGGCGATAGTAATTTAAATTATGTGATGTTAAAATTAGCGTAACATGATGAAATTGTATTGCGTTTATGATTAAACAAATATTAACGGCATATATAGAGAACCTACTGTTTGGTTTATAAAATAATTCTACATATATACAATGGCTTGTATGAAAGTTCAAAAAGCAAAAGTCAAGTATAATGTTTTAATTGTGCTCCAAACAGATACATTCATCTGGAACTGTTTTTATATGTTTAGCCTTATTGGTTGTGCTCGGTTAATGGTCTGAATTTAAGTTTACATTTTTTTAAAAGTCAAGTATCATTTTGAAATTGTTTTTTTTTAACAGAAACATTCATTTCGAACGCATCCATATCATATCATAGCACCTACTGTTGATTTTATATGTTGCACCTTCCGGCTTGTGTTGTAATATATATGCACTTTGAAATTAGTATGTGTAAGATCTTAAGTTTGGTGAATATTGCCTGTTCCTTCTTTCATCTGTATTTTTCAATTAGAGATTATTATTCCTTTCGGCACAAAACCTATTTAAGAACGCTACCAGATACATATAGTACCTTCTTGTGTAATTTCATAAAAGCCGACCCAACAGTTTTCGAGTTCATAGGAAATGAGTCACAGACAACGTTCCTTGTAAATAATAGTATAGATATATGTGCGTGTTTATGTGTGTCAAGAAATTGAATTGGCATGCAATTTTATTTAACTACAAATACATAAATCAGATCCCGTTAAAAAAGGAAATTTGATTCATTGTGTCCATTCCACGTTTGTCTATTATGCATGATTTCAGTTTCTGCAATCTTATTGTATTCTTTTGACATTTGCATCCGACAAATGTGCATACGATACTTGAATAATTCTTCTTCTAGTATACACAAAAGCAAATGAACGTCTCTCATTTGCAGTGTTGGCAATTTATTCTTTGGCTGTCAGAAGGTGTCGTCGACCACGAAAACAAAACATCAAATATAAAAAAGTAAACATGTTAATCAGCGATAAAGGTGACATCTTTTATCTTGTCTCGTTTGAAAGGAGTCATTCAGAAATCAACTTTTCTTATTCAGTTGACTTCGCACGGAACTCGGCTGTGTCCTGAAAAAATAGCTTATAACAGCTTTTATTCTTTATAGTTTGCTTTCTCCTTTTTTTTTTTCATGGCGTGTGTTTAATTATTCATTCATTGCTCTACCTTTTTTTACGTGTTCTATTGTTTTTGCTTTTGTGTTTTTTTTTTGTTTTTTTTTTTCATTTGCTTGTATAATCAGTTCCGCTAGAGGAATATATGAAATTAAAAGCACTCAAGTGATTCTAAGTCATCCAGTTGAATTAACTTGCCTAATGTGAAGTTGATTGTACGACAAAAGACTGACGAGCAAACAGAAAGAATTCTGGGAAAGGGAGATTGAAATTCTACCCCTGCGCTTGTTTAATAACAGCAGGCAAAATAATAAAACGAAGACATCTATTAGCAACATCATTTTTAGATACTAATAATCGGCCAAAAAACGCAAATACACACAAACGTATACGCACGCACGCAATCAGAATCGGGAATCGGAAAAATCGAAAGATTTGGGGGGTATCGGAATCGGTACCGGAAAAAAAAAATATTCCTATTTTCCGATGTCAAAACGATACTTTTAATTGTCTTTTTTTTATTTGACCTTGTTTAAAGTAAACTCTTCCGCACCACGTAATAATGATAACAATAATTAAAATACCGGTAAAGCTAAACCCGATAGATCGTCCTCCAAGAATGTATATTAAAGTTAAGGAAAATATTTGCATGTTTAGCATGTGTTTTTTACAAAAATCGGGGGGAATAACAACTCTATAGTTAAATAATCAGAGATTTCTAAAGAATAAGAATCGGTAATCGTATCGGAATCAGGAATTTAGTACGGAACCGATAATTGTATCGGAATCGGGAAAAATATTGGAATCGTCTCATCACTAATGCATATATATATATATATATATATATTTGTATATGTATATATATATATATATATATATATAGTCATCAACATACATTACTGTTTCGCTGTTTCACAGCTCATCAGTGCGGCTAGACAAGCAACTACGTCAAGCCACGCTTCAGAATAATGAAATGAAATATATATACTGATATACAAATCAAGTGATTTTCATTCTTACAAAATATTATTAGATGTGGTATTTTATATAAAGCAATCCCAACCAAATAAAATTGCTAAACATACAAGATAAAGCAAAGGAATCAAAATTTATTCATTTAAATTTTATGATTTGGAAAGGTTAATCTTCAAATACTGAGTTTTTTATTGTTGGGGAAAAAAAGAATACAATTGAATAATTCTATTTCCTCATTTTTTTTTGGTTTGCACCTTATTTACTAAAAGCAATAAGCATAGAAAATTAAAAAAAAAAATAACGTAGAATAAGGGAATGAGATATTGAGGCAGAAAAGGGATATTGTACGTTCAATCCGAAATGAATGTTACATTTGAAATATTTTACTATAGAGTTATTAATTTGTCCCTGATTACCGTAAAATCATATGTTAAACATGCATTGATTTAAAAAAAAAAAACACCAGTGTGGGGACTTATCTATCGATTTTAATTTTACCGCTTGAAAATCACTAAATATATATTATTTTTATTACTACCAGCAGTGGAAGATTTTTGTTGGAAACAAAATGTAATTAAAAAAAATAATTAAAGAAATTGCATTTGGCTTCAGGTAATAGACGAATATGTATATTTTTATACCGCCATTTTCATGGTTTTATTGATACTCCCTCTTTCTCAGTATATGTATATATATATATATATATATATATGTATATATATATATATATATATATAGATATATATATATATATATATATATATATATATATATATATATATATATATATATACGGAGGAACAAAATTGCCTAATGACAGATAAACAAATAACATTATTTATTGCGAAATCATTTTTATTTTATTTTCTTCCATCCTGGATTATATTTCTTTCGGATTCTTGCAGACAGATTTCTAAATCTTGATTGTGAACGTTTCTATTTTTATACTGTGATAAAAAAAAATGCTTTCCTGTTAATTATATAGCTGGTGAAAAGGTGTAGATTTTCGAAATATGTGGAATAACATTCATTGTGTTGAGTTTTTTTCAAAAAGTTTATGATGCAATAGATAATGCGATTTATCTTTATTTTTCATGAATTAGTTTTTTTTTTCGTGTATTGATAGATCGAATATTTTTGATAATACTCATATTTAAAAATTCTATTTCATTCAAACACACACTCATATATATATATATATATATATATATATATATATATATATATATATATATATATATATATAGTCATCCACATATAGTACTGTTCGCGGCACATCAGTGCAGCTAGACAAGAAACTCCCTCAAGCCAGGATCAAAACCTGACCGCCCATATGACAGTCGGAGCTTCTTACCATTGCGCTATTGGGCTGCAGATATGCGGACAGTGAATTAACAATGTTTTGACATTGTCAAAATACACACACACACATACACACACGTGTGTGTGTGTGTGTGTGTGTGTGTGTGTGTGTGTGTGTGTGTGTGTGTGTGTGTGAGTGGGTGTGCATGTATGTGTGTGTTTACGCTTTATCTGATAGGTTATAGTCATTTTCCCTGTCGCGGGTACACACCCCGTACGTGCGAACTAGGCTACTAAAGGTCATAGGTAAAGTCCGAATGCTCTAGGCTTTTTCAGACGATTATTTGAAATTATATTTTTTTTCATTATTTAAAGGGACGTTTTTAAAAAATACATCTTATATTCTAACGCGTCAACAAATTAAAAAGAAAGAAATTATATTCATATACAAACATTGAATTAATTTTTACATTAACCTCTAATACATACATCTGTATACATAGAGCGTCCAAAGAGTCACCCAAGGGTTTTGAACTTAAATAGATTAGTTACTTTTTAATGAAATGTGTCTGTAATGTTAATACAACCTGACATAGACTTTTGGAAAATAAAAACAAAATGCGAATTTCGAAAGAATTTTATTTATAAAAAATAATCTCTTTAAAATGTTTCTCATTTTCAGCTTTACCTATTTGTGCGCTTTCCAAAACATGACAGGTTGTAGAATCTTGCAGCGTTTGGGATTTATTAACAGAGACTCTTTCTTTAAGATATCACCACAAGAAGAAGTATGGGTTAATCAAGTCTGAGGAAAGTGGTAACCATTTGGTATTTCTATAAATAGAGATAATAGAATCAAAACAATTGACCCCAGATTTTGGTAAAACAATTTTACAACTAGCTTATTTTGTTCAATGTTTTATCGATAATCATTTTGCAAAATATTATCTGTAATATATCTGTAATATATCTGAAATAGAGAAAAAATATAATCCTAAATGGTTGAAAGGCTAACATTTTCAACACTTGAGTAATTTTTTAATACCCTATATAATAGAGAAAAATATGTCATAAAAGGACTAAACGTAAGCAGCACCATTTGGGCATCAATGTATAAGATCAATATATAATGATATAGCATAAAATGATTTTGTTTTTCCAAATTATAGCTGGAAATATAGGATTTTGATTTTAAAACAGTGTTCACCATGAAAGGATATGCTTACAAAGTCTTAGGAAGAAATGCCTTTCATGAAATTTTGCGACTATACTATGCCCGATACGAATATTTTAAACATTTCATGTCCCTGGATAAGGTTTTAATGCTACAAAATCCTGAGATATATGGAATGTTTAATTAGGGATTACCTAATGCTATGTGGTTAAATTTATAATCATTAGTGTGTTATTAGCAAGTTTTATTATATATTAAGTAGTGTTGAAGGAGAAACTAAACATATACACAAAATATATTTGTTTATAAAATATGTATGTAAATACGTACATAAAATAAGGCGCGCACACCCCCACCCTCCCCACTAAAACACACACACATATACACACACACACACATATATATATATGTGTGTGTGTGTGTGTGTGTGTGTGTGTGTGTGTGTATGTGTGTGTGTGTGGTGCGTCAACAACAAATCTTTATTTGAAAAGCGACAAAAAAACAACCGTACATTCAACTGGTGAATCATCATAGCTCATTTGGTAGATTACTAGCCCGCTAATGCTAGTGTCATGCGTTTGATCCTAAACCCTGATGACGACGGCTGAAAGCAAGAAACATGCATGTACATGGGTATAGAGTTTATGTATATAATATTAATATATTTAATAAAAATAAAAATAAATTCATACATCTGACAAGAAATATAGGACGACTCATTGATATATATAGTAAGTTATAAAATATATATGGCGATTAAGCTGCACAGAATATTTCGTGTTACATCCACGCTAGGATTTATCAGACTAATGCGAGAGTTTTGTGGTTTGCTCGCGTTTTTATATACGCACCTTCTATTGAGTCATTTAGTTAGCCAATCAGCTTTCTAGTTTTTACCGCACCCTTCCTTATAAGCCAATGAGCAGGCACCTACCTGACAACGACCCAGTTGTACTGCGGTTGACCCGTTCCTTTTGTGTGCTATCTTAGTGGGAAGTGGAGATATCTAGTGTTCTGACATATTTTAAATCTAGGTTAAATGTTTTTATATGCTAGTTTATATTTATATATATATATATATATATATATATATACATACATATATATGTATATATATGTGTGTGTGCGTGCGTGTGTGTACGTGTGATAGTTTATGTATATGTTTATTCATTTTTTTAATTTTCTATCGCTATTGTTAGTTTTAAAATTAGTTTGTATGCCAATCCTAGAGTAAATTCTATCCTGGGAACACAGTTGTTCACTATTTCTCTCCTACAGTTTAATAGATGAAGGGGTTCTTTAAAGTATAGGATAGCACATTTTTCATGAAGGCATAATCTACATGGATCGTCTAGGTCTCTAGATGTGTTTGCTTGTCTTACTATTGTCTATTCGACTACCGGCGAACGTCCACTTTCCTATAGTTCCCATCATTTGTCTGCTAGAGTTGTTTTCATTCGGTATTTTTTTTATTATTGAATGTATTTTGTGGTCATAATATCAAGTTTTGAAATCTAAGGAAGTCATACCTACGTAATATTTCTTGTTATTCGGGGTTTCTTTCGCAAATATTTTGGCCTGGTAAACTATGCTTTTGGTTAGACATTTATTTTGAAGTGGGCAAAGTAGGCGATATCTACAGTTCCATCTATCTTGTTAGTTATTAGTATTTTTATATTTTAGTTCTATTATGGCTGTCGTTGTCCAGAGATGGTGTCTTCTTCTTCTTCTTCTTCTTCTTCTTCTTCTTCTTATTATTATTATTATTATTATTTCTACTAGTTACATATGGGTCCTTTGTGTCCACCTTTTTATTGTTTATTTTTTGTTGTTTTCATTGCTAATATTTAATATTTTGTTATTATGTGCTTTAATTATCATCTCCAAATTTTCACAGCAGCTCTAGGATAACGTTAGGTAATTTTATTGAAAACTTTGTGTAAGGGAAGTGTTTTTCAATAAGATCTAGAAATTTCTTGCGAAATTGTGTTTTTAACATTTGATTGTATGGCGCCGTATACCAGATTATATTTCTTTTTCTTCTATTTTTAATTTTATTGTAGTTACTTGAAACCACGGACATCGGCCTATATAGAGATGATGGACTAGCTATAATAAAAGACTCCAACAAAGTCAAGGGGGATAACTTTAAAATAATCATACACAAGGAAATGAAAAAATAAAGCCTAAAAGTAGACATACTAGCTAACATAAAAATAACAAACTTCCTGGACGTCACGTTAAATTTAAATAAAAACACATATGAAACCTACTTAAAAGATAACGCTAAACCAATATACGTAAACCCTAAGTCCAATCACCCACCATATATTATAAAACAGATTCATAACTCGATCGTAAGTAGACTAGGCAATAACTGGAGCGGTGAAAATGTATTTAACAGGTCAGCCAATATCTATGAAACAGCCCTAAAAAATAGTAGATACGAAACTATTGATATCAAATGTAAGCAACAAAACACCAACAACTATAATAAAATTAAAAATAGAAGAAAAATAAATATAATCTGGTATACAAACAAAAATAGGTTTTTGCCGAAAATTTGGCTTGCAAAGTTGACTTTCCAAGCAAAATATTCAGCTAATTTGTGGTCTAAACATTTGACATTTTACATAAAGGGTACTCAGACATGGAGCAAGCAGCTCTTGGGCGGAAATAAAGCTGTGACGAGGTCAACGTTAAAATATCTGACGTTTGCAGACTCTAACAAACTGTTCCGCCAATTTTTGGTAAAAAAACTTGGAATTTCGGATGTAGGTTACCTGGTTATAAGTAAAACTTATAATATATATATATATATATATATATATATATATATAGAGAGAGAGAGAGAGAGAGAGACACACACATAAAGTTTTAAACAGTACATAGAGCTAGGGCAAGCCGGGCTGAGCTGCTAGTATATATTTACATATATATATATGTATATATATAATATACATATATATATTAATATATTCATATATATATACATATACATAAATATATATATATATATATATATATATATATATATATATATATATATACTAACTGTTCCCTTCCACGCGTTGCTGTGGCTCAAATTGGCGCAATGGAAAAAGTTCCAAAATGAGAAAAAGCATGTTTCTTATAGGTTTAATTTTCCATTTTGCATGGGTATGCATTTTTTGTTGTTTCATTTTCTTAGCTGATATAGAGATTTTCTGGTTTGGTGACTCTTGCATACGTGACATAAATTGTCCACGTGAAAAAACAGTCAGTGTGTAAATGTAAGACCCACAATTGTAAATATTGTTCCCTGTGCTTTTTTGATGGTTATTGCAAATAACAATAAAATTGGAAAATTCAATTTCCTAAAGTGTAATGATGTATCCGGTGGAATCATAGGAATGGATTGAATGAAGATATATTCATCTGTGAAAGGTTCTGTTATGATTGTTGTTTCTATGATGTTGTTTGTTATTTTTTTTTTACTGCAAACTATGTGCCATTGCAAATCTTGGATTATTAACTACTTTATCTGCTTTCACAACAGAGTCGATGGATTTGTATTTGACTACCTCACTTGGAATTTTACATTGAATAATAGCGTTAAGTTCATGGGCGTCTTTGTATTAACCTGCAAGAATAGCTCATTCACTCAGCCAAGTGGAATTCTTATAATTTGAATAGCTGCAAAAACCTTGTAAACTAACTCTTCTTTTGATGAAATAAAATTACAGAAATTACAGTAGTTAAAAGTCAAAGTAATTTGCCCTTAACTCTGATCAGCTGGCACTTTTTCGTACCCAATCTCCCACAAGTGATACAAAAATGTTTGTTCGGATCGAACAGTCTGCAACTGGATATGCATATTTTGAGTTAAGTTTAATGTCTTCACATGGAACAGAAAAGTAGAGTATTTGAGGCAAGCATAGTTTTCATCTGCTGGTGTTGATTGAAGAATAACAGGTAACATTTGTCTGAAATCTCCTGCAAGCAATATTACTGCATTCCCAAATGGTCTGACATTGCCACGCAAATCTTGCAAGGATCGACCAAGAGCCTCAAGTTATTTTTTGCGTACAATTGTGCATTCATCCTAAACAAAAAATTTGCAGTTCTGCAATATTTTTCCTCATATTGGATGTTTTGGAGATGTAGAACATGAGATTTTTGAAAAATTGAATGTTTTAAAGTAGAATAAATAATTCTTCTACTTGGCACCAAGGTCGCAGGTATTACTCATGCAGCAAGGGCTAAGACTATGTCATTTTGTTACCAAATGGCTGCCGAAATCAATTTAATTAGAAAGGTGTTATCGGTTACTTCTGGTGCTGTTCAAGGTAGCAGTAATTTCCAAATAACTTCTATTCTCACAGTCAGTAAATTAGGTGACTAAAATAAGATTTATCCATGTTTTGACAATGCCTTATTCACTGTAATTAATTTAGGAGATTAAAATAGGATGAGGGATTAGAGATGGACAGATAGAGAGGAAGATATATTGATAGAAAAGAGAAAGTGAGAGGAAAATAGAGAAAGAGAAGGAGATAGAGAGATAAAGGGATTGATAGATAAACAAAAAGAGGGGGATAGTTAGAAACAGAGAGGGATGAGAAAGGAAAGGAGAGAGATAGAGGGAGTAAGAGAGAGATAGAGAGGGTGATATAGAGAGAAAGATAGATTTAGAGAGGGGGAGGGAGAGATGGATAAAGAGAGATATTAAGAGAGGAAGAGAGAGAGAGGGGGAGAGAAACAGATGTTTTTTTCCGCGTTCAGTAGAGAAGAAATCGTTCGAGACTTAGGCAATTTTAATCTTTTCTTACTATCCAGAGTACCCCTTTTTTAGGGGGGGTGGCTAGATTTTCCGCACATTAGAAACCGACCGGGTTATCTGTACTTTCACCTAATAAATTAATAAAAGAAAAAGATATTGCAAAATTTTAATTTAACATGAAAATACTATTTTAAAAAATAGCACGATAACATAAGTTCATAAGTGCCATTTTATTAACTCCTTGGGCGTTGAGTTCCATGGCGACCAGCATAATTATTTAATGGTCGCTCCCTTAGCGGCCCTAGTCAAGGCTAATGCATGCGCATGTAAAATTTTTTATTTACTGACGTTGGTTTAGTAACTAAACGATTTATTGATAATTTCCTAACCCTTAAACGCATGCCGGAAGATTTAATTTGGTTCATTATTGTTGTAATGTAATAAAGTTTCATTCAACACAAAACCAAAAATACATATTAATGATAAATGATTTATTATTCTATTCATTGAAATTTGCTAATTCTTTAATAAAAAAATAAAAAAGTTACTAAGAAATAGTTGCTTATGTGCGCATGTAAAAATGTTTGTAAAAGTGAGAAATTATTTTAATCATTTAAAAAACTTGTTTTTTTTTGTTTTATTTTTAGATTAGCTCCACCTTATACTCACCCCCAACCTCCTCATCTTAAGAACAGCTTCCGGAATAAACACCACTTTTTGAGGGGGGGAGAATTATTTGCAAAATTTAACTGATATTTGTTGTCAGCATACCCACCCGAAAATACTATTTAAAAAAAAGATGGTGTTCAGTGCCCGTTGCAGAGAAGTAGATTTAAAAAAATATATATAAAACGATAAAAAGAATCGTTTTGGGCATTGGAAAGTAGTCATACATTTCTCTGATTCCAATACCGATTCTGATTACAAATTTTATTCCAAAGCGAAACCAAATGTTATTGTTCCTATTTACTTGCCTCCCCACGAGGGCAAAGTTAGACACAAGGTCAGATTTTTTTAACAAGGCAAAACTCGAGTACCACCAAAAAGGATCAGTCTGGATGAAAACAATTTTTTTTTTAAATTGCCTTAGTCTAGAAAGTAAATAGACTCTTATTAATAATGAGGAATGCTGTCAGAAGGTCCTGATCGACCTAGGTGAAATGATATTAATTTCAAAATATGAATAAATGAGACTTTTTTTTTAGCTCGTTAAAAACGGGTAAAAGCTATTCACTTAGAACGGGTGCTTTATGCCAAATAAAAGTTGCGGAGAAGTAAATCTATTCATCAATAAATGTCGTCATTTAAAAAAGAAAATTGTGGTTGTTGACCTAAATGTGAATATTTACCCAAAAAATTACCCCGAAGTTTATTACAACAACGTTTTGTTTTCGCACTATTCAACAATTTGTTTATCCGCGCATGTAAATTAAAAAAATATTTGTAAAAGGGAGAAGTTATCAGTAAATCATTTTTTTTTAAATTTATTTATTTATGTTTTTTTTTTTACATTGGGTCACCCTCCACAAATGTTAAGAACGGCTTTCAGAATAAACACCCTCAACCTCTCCATGTTAACAATGGATTTCGGAATAAACACAATTGAGGGAGGGGAATATTTACAAAATTTAACTGATATTTATTGTCAACATACCCATCCGCAAATACTATTTAAAAAAAAGTCGATAAAAGTCGTCATTTAAAAAGAAATTTAAAATCAAATGTTTGTAAAAGTGAGAAATTATTAATAAATGTTTAGTACGCTATTTTTTAAATCGTATTTCCAAGTTTAATTAAAGTTTTATGATATGTTTTTTATTCAATTGCAAGGTTAAAGTACAGAATAGGTACAAAACACCCTCCCCTCCCCATGTTAAGAATGGCTTTTTAAATAATAACGTTATTACTTCAGCACGGATCACTCTCTGCATGAGTACCCATTTTTCTTTTAATATTCATAAAAAGTAAAACTTTTTTTCACAATAAATAAATAAATGTTTGTAAATGTGACAAATAATCGTTTAGTTACGGCAACGTCAGTAAATAAAAGATGTTGCGTGCGGGGTGGGCTGGGGGACTAAGGGAGCGACTATTATTTTTTTCTGCTGGTCGATATGGAACTAAACGCCGAAGGAGTATCAAAATGTAATTTTTTTTTGTCAAATAAATAAATTTCAAGCAATTTTTGCAATAAATAATAGATAGCAACGTCGTTAATTTTACGACTCGCCCCAGCAACACCCTAACTTCCCCATGTTAAAACGGCTTTCGGAATGATCACCCCCAACCTCCCCATATTAAGAATGGCTTTCGAGGTTTATGGAAGGGCGTGTTTTATTTTAACATGGGGAGGTTAGGGTGTTTATAATACGTTGATGCATGTCGTAAAAATGAAAAAGTTCAGAAAAAGTTAAAACAAACTTTTTTATGTAAACAATGCCGTGAAAGAAACTAAAAAATTAAAACGTAATGTTTCATGAGTGAAAAGCCTTAACATAAATAATATGTGTGTCATAAAGCGCATTTAAAAAATTCATTTTGGTCCACTTTAAATAATTAAGAAAATAATGGATAATTGTCGCCAATTTCGAATTCCAGTATTTGCACACTGTCCATCAGTCTGTTATAAATGGCTGTTGACAGAATTTATATGCACCCAGTTTTCTCCTCTTGTCTTGTCCACTAGAATTGTGGTAAATATTCTACTCCAAGGTTTACTTTGTGACTAGGTTTGAATTTCCTGCCCATCAGTAATTATCAGTTTTTACACTCATAATTGCATAAGCATGAAATCTTAGTGTCTGTAGGCATGAAATAATTGTTTCTATGTATGTATAAAATATTCTAACTATATATAAATTTGTATAATTCTTATATAGTAATAGAATATATATATATATATATATATATATATTCTATTACTATATAAGTATTAATAAAATGTTACTATACATATATGTTGGACTCTTTATTTCGACGTATGGGATTCCGTCACAACAATAAAGTTGCCCAGAAATACACACAGATATTTATTTACAATGGTGAAGGCTCTGTGTAGAAGCAACCACACATTTTGGTATTACTGCTAACCTTTGTGGAAGACTGGGGGGGGGGCATCTCTCCCAATGAATTAATGCGTCCTCAGATAGCAACATGGACATTTCTATGACTTGGCGCGGTACACACACTTCCTAACCTTCCCAAATGGTCCCAATCTCGTACTGGTCAGGCTCAACGTTACTTAACTTCGGTGATCTGGTTCGAACATGTGTAGTAACGTGATTGTACCGTATATATATATATATATATATATATATATATATATATATATATATATATATATATATATATATATATAGCCGCACTGATGAGTTTTGATACAACAAAACAGTACTGTATGTGGATGACAATTGGGTAGAACACTTTATAAAGATGTTTTCATCCGACGCGTATTTAAGCTACTAAGCGAAGCCCGCTATTAATTTGTTTGTAAACAAGCTGATGTTTGAGCACTGTTTCGATGGGCGGGTGTGGATTTAATACAGACTTGAGGAGAAATATTTACAGCACTGATTCGTGGTCTGATGGTTACAGCTGTCGACTCTCAATGCGACAGTTGTAGGTTCGATCGATTGCTTGGGAAAGGTGTATGTCTAGCCGCACTGATGAGTTGTGATACAATGAAACAGTATATATATATATACATATATATATATATATATATAAAAAGTTAATGCAAAACATTGCACCTTTCAATATATATGGGGTATAGCATGAAATCATAATACCAATATACAATACCCATAAGGCCTTTCCAGAGTAAATTCGAGCAAATACGTCAAAAATTACCCAGGAAAAAAGGCCGCAGGAATATCCTGTTAATCAACACAGACTCCGATAACTTATAACAGCAACGATTTCATAGTAGTTATGGCTGCGGCATACATAGGGATATTTTATTTTCTTCCTTTAAACATTTTTTTAGTTGGGAGTGGAGGGACTGAGGCGTGCATTTACCGACCTACAGCGGTGATGCGTTTCTTGGTGCCCCCCTACCTTCTCGTCTAATACTATTGCTTTGGTTAATTGAGCCTATAAATGAAATCCTACACCTCCTTACACTGGCCCTGCATATCAGATTCAACCTGTGCTTGTCGCAAGGGAACAGTCTGCACTTAACCCGACTCCTCTGTTTCTCGCATTTATGTGTCGTATTGCTTACCAGTTTTCGCTGCCGCTTTCATACATACAGACAAAAACACAAATACACATCGCCAATACGCACATACTTACACACACCAACACACACACACCAACACACACATACACACATACACACACACACACACACACATATATATATATATATATATATATATATATATATATATATAAAGTAAGCGTGTTCAGCGCTATGCACATGTATCGACTCGTGTGTGGAAATGTACATGCTTGTCAAAACACATCTGGAAACGATGTGACACTAAGTTCATCACTCAGTACCTATTTACGTACCCTCCCTGAAAGGACATAGTTAGGGACGAGGATACTTAAAAATAAGGATAAAATCTAACAACCCGAACAATGTCAAATACTTTTATCATTAATATGTCTGAGAAAGATATGAACCGATACAAATGTACACAGAATTTTTTCAATCGTCAGTAAAGAAAACTAATTTTGCGAAAACACGATATTCCAATGCATCTGATATATAGTGCGGCCATTATTAAAGTAAATGTGCATCTTCTACTTATAAAACTGTCCATAGGAACTGACCAATCAGATGATCAGCATACTGATAACAACCAATCAAAAACCAGAATTGCTCCAATAAAATAACGGATGTTTAAAATTCTCTCGCATAATCTTTCATGCCGACACGAAGAACGTCTTTAAAAAACTTGAAAGATCAAGGCTTATACAGATCGGCTATCCACCGAAAACTCTTTTTCATTTCAAGTCTTAATTTCAATTTTCGCTGTGTTTCACCTATGTACGCTAGTTGACAGTTGTTCCGTGGGATGGAATATATACCGGCGTCGGATGTGAGGGTTTTGGTAGAGTGCTTGGTATTTTTTAATGTATGTTTTATTGTTTACAAACACAGAAGAGATATAAGGAATGGTAACGCCCTAAATGCACTCTTTTGCCATTGTGCAGAACGCGATCACTCATTTAATTTAGATCATGCGAAAATTATTAAATACGTGATAGATAAAGCTAAAAGACGACTTTTAGAATCAGCACTAATACTAAATACTAATACTATTACGCAAAGAAAAGGTTTCTACCATTAAGCCCTTAGCATAGGGAAAATAATAATCAAAGAACAAAATATCAAAGCAGCTCCTGGCTAACCGTTTTTCCTTAAATATTTCAAGAATATGAATAAGTTTACAAAAAAAAAAAAAAATGTACATATTTATTTAACGCATTTTTAAAAGTGTATATATATATAGTCATTGAACAACCCAACCTTCCTATACGCAAACATATGTTTGTCCTTCCCGACATGGGTAGGATTCAAAAACTGTTCTCTTTTTCGTATAATCTATGACTTTTTCTTCTCTTGCATTTTTACTTCAATATCCTGAAGATGTCCTCTGAAATAAGGACGAAACGTTGATTATTTTAATAATTTCATTCGATTTTTCTATTATTCTCAATATATATATATATATATATATATATATATATATATATATATATATATATATATATATATACACACGTTTGTGTATTTCCTTAATGTGTTTTGTGTAAATGATTACATGTTTAAACATTTTGAATTAATATATATATATATATATATATATATATATATATATATATATATATATATATACGATCGTGCCATGGATACAATCGAATAATCAATATACAACTGGCTCATCGTTTTTTTGCGTATTATACGACGGCGATATATTCAAGTTATATATATATATATATATATATATATATATATATATATAACTTGAATATAGCATATATATATATATTTCTGTATTTTTAAATAGGTTTTGTGTACATGATTATATATCTAAACTTTTTCGAATTATATATATATATATATATATATATCTTATAATACGATCGAGCCATGGATATAATCGAATAATCAATATACAATTGGCTCCTCGTATTTTTGCATATTATACGACGGATATATATATATATATATATATATATATATATATATATATATATATATATATATATATTTGCTAACAGTTCAGCCCGACTTTGCTCGGGCCCTATCTACTGTTCATAACTTTATGTGCATATGTATAGATATATTAAAAAGTTTGACACATGTTCAGGTAACCTTTGCCTTATATTTTAAGTGTTTTGATCTAAAATTAACGATGGCGTTTAGTAGAAACTGCACAGGTCAACTCTTTCAACATTGGCATTTTGGCAGCCAAACTTTAGCCCCAAAACTGATTAGAAAGCTTGCTGCATGTCTGAATACCCTGCACGTAAAGTTTCAAATTTTTAGACTCAAAATAAGCTGAACAGTTCACTAAATACAGCAGTTGTCAAATCTTTTGAGGTTTTACCCCCTGGGCAACTAAACTGTCGGCCAAAACCACGCTTAAAAAAACTTACCCTCTGTCTAAATACACTTTATGTAAAAGTTCAATTTTTCGACCAAAATTGGCGTAGTAATTTGGTAGAAATCGAAGAGATAAAACAATTTTTAACTTTGGCCTAGTTTTTAATCCTAACATTTATTTTTGGGGGCTGAAATAAAATTAAAATGTTTGATTCATCTCCAAGTATATTAAATCCAAAATTCCATGTGTTGAGACGCAACATTGATAGAGGAGTTTGGTAGAGATGTACAAGGTAAAAGCGTTGAATTTTGCCCCCTTGACCGCCAAATTTCTGGTCTGCAATTGAATAAAAAGATTTCCCAAATCTCAATAGCTCTTAAGTCAAATCCCGAGTCTGTAGGCTGAAAATTGACAGATTAGTTTGTTAAGGAAATGTATGAACACAGAAACAATTTCAAATTTCTATGATGTATTACTGTCTTCGAGTGTTTTAAACAAGTGTTGTCACGACACTCTTGCATGAGGATATTTTCCCCACAAGTAAACCCGAACCAAAAGTACAAAATCGAATAATTAACGACCCAAAATAAGATCTCCTCGATATGGCTAACGCGCAGTTGGTTTTTATGAAAAATGTTGCACTTTCCCCAATGCTTGAAGCTCGATAAGCGACCAGCATACATGACTTTTAGGCCTGGAAACAAAGATATACTATCCCAGATTTGATCAATTTGGGTAAGAGAACTAATGATCTCAACTTTTTTTTACGAACTTCCCTTTCAATTTTCAGATTATAATCATATGAAAACGCACTTTTTGTCCTTTTGACAAATTGCTTGTTGCTAGTTCTTTTGATGAGTAAAGGGCAAAACAGATTCACTTATTGATATAATTATATAGAGATTGGTGTTGCGCTACAGGACTAATATAGTCAAGAATTCTAAATTTCAACTGAATTCAAGGAATAAATTATAAGAGGATTACATAATAAACTTTTGAATATGGATGTTTGTCATTCATTCACTATATATAAATATGAATATATATAATATAATATAATATATATTATATATATACTCTATCTTTATATAATATATATATAATATATATATATAATATATACATAATATATATAAAATATATATAATATATATAATATATATAATGTATACCTATATATAATATATATAATAGATAGATAAATATATATATATATAATATATATAATATACATATATAATATAATCTATATATATAATATTTATTTATGCATATATCATCGTTCCACCCTGTATGTAAATGTATATTTATATATATATAGAGAGAAGGATCGAAGGATCGATAAAAATTCATGTGCTTTTGAAGGAAACATTCTTGTTTTGTTCAAAAGACTTTTTGTATTCCTACACGTCAACACACGGGAAATAAAACAGAAAAGATATCAACATTTATATATGTTTCGTATTGATTTTTTATTCATATATATATATATATATATATATATATAATATATATATCATATTACAAGAAAAAAGGCCCCCTTTTCTTGTAAGTAAGAAGATCTTTAGATAAGTAGAAAAGTAGATTAGGTTAGACCGATATTCGAACCTAGTAAGCAAGGTTCAGAAATAGATTCAGAAAAGAATTTCGCATGGTTTAATTTCATATAAAATAGTTTAGATATATTTGTTTGTAAAGACAATTTAATTGTTCAATTCTTTTTTATGAAAACTGAATTATAATAAGGTCAGCTAGAAAATAATGAACAATGCAATTCAGAAATATATTGAAAATAGGTTAGGTTGAAAAATAGATTACTGAGAATTTTTTGCCTGCAGAAATTGTTTGGCAACATGTGCCGAACTACATATGTTTAGACCACGTGAGTCGATCACCTTTTGCAGCCATAGATGACGTCATAGCAGAAAGGTAAATTCTGAATAGACAAGCTAGTCAGTCGAAGATCGGGCAGTCGAGAAGTCAGGCCGTCGAGTTCGGATCGAAGTCAGCACAGTCAGCCAGACAGAGCTGACATGAGGAGGGTCCTCCTTATAGGCGAAAGTGTAGAACATTAGACATGTAAAAACGACTTTGAATTCCTTGACGTCATCATCCTTTGACTGTTCGATGTGATAATAGAGAAGTTATCGTTATGTTTTTGTAACTGTCATCTTCGTGTCGTCATTCCGCAGATTAAAGTTAATGTGTAATGGTATTTAATGAACTTTGTATAACCCATCCAAGTAATGTGTCCCCTCTCCATCATAAGAAATGACTGCCCCCCCGTGTTAAAAAAACTGATCACCCTCTCCTAGTCACTTATATATGTGTTAAGAAGAAATATTCCAGACCTGTATAAATATCACTCTCCCCAACATCAGTTTTATGTATATGTCCGCCGTCTCTCTTCAATATGAATGTCCCCATCTTATCTCTTTAATAGTAAACCCCTAATTATACAACAATAATATATATATATATAACATATATGTATTATATATATATATATATATATATATATATATATATATATATATATATATACATATATATATATATGCACATTCACATACAGGGGCGAACGATAAATTCGCCGCCCTTTAAACAACAACACTACAATTTTATTTTAAAATTTTTATTGAAAAAAAACAATTCAGCTGACTTGATTATGTTCTAGGACTGACACCAATTTAATGTAGTCCTCTTCAACCTCAAGCGCCGCCTTGATACGTATCCGGAACTATAGCCATGCTTTTTTTTTTAAAGCGCTGGCGTGAACTAGGCGAATACTCGGAAGATGGCGTAGATCAAGCTGGCTTTGGTGTTGTGTGACGTCATGTTTGTGATGTTCCCGACGTAGGACCAAATGAAGTAGTCCAGCGTACTCAGGTCGAGGAAGGAGGAGGCAGTTAAAAAAGAGTACAAAGCAATAGCACTCCTTCTGAAGCAAAGCCGGGGTCTCTTTGGACTTGCGGACAGGCCTCGAGTCCTGCTGCAACACTCAAGGTCTTCCACCGGCCACCTGATATAGTATAGATAGATATATATTCCACTTTTTTTTTAGCAATTTTATAAGGGCGAAATCTCGGCGACTATTCATCCGAATTTAATAAATATAGAATGCTAGTGACGTGAATTGTGTAGTGGACTATGTGATATTTTCCCTTAAGGTAGCCTATTATTGTATAAACAAGTCAATTTTTATTTTCATATACTGATTAAGCGTAATATGTGCACCCACTTTATGTCCACCTTGGTTATTAAGTGGGTGTTTATTTTGCGTTCATTTAATATAGGGAAGTTGTCTCCCACTTTTTAAAAGTATCATTTTTTCATATCATCGAAGTTACTTGTTTCCTTGGATTTTATCTGTTATTTTCGTTTTAAGCAACATCGAAAAGATATGATAGTTGTAATTTTAAATGCTTTTCTTATGTGATAGAAAGATACTGCACTTTTACCAATATTTCAATCAGAGTCATTTATTTCCTAGTTTTGTATATGAATTACAAAATATATGATATTTCTCCAAAACCTCTGGGCTTTTTAGGGGGTATAACACTTGCTGCCATGGTTTCAACTGCCTCGAAAGAGGAGTCTTAATTCCAACTAGTTCTTTTATATTATTCCTTACCTTTTTGGTTTTCGTACATAAAGTAAATTTGACAGTGTATAAAGATTATTTGATACGAGAGATATTCAGAATCGTACCTTATATTCAAAAGAGGAGATATAACATATGAGAAATATTTTGAATCAAGTCTCCCATTGCTGTTATTTCAGATCATTTGAAACCATAGCGGCAACATTTAATTCCACCTCCATCATGTGTGTGTGTGTATATGTGTGAGTGTGTGTGCATGAGTGTATGTGTGTGTGTGTGTGTCGAACGGTCGGTCGGGTTCCGATCCTAGCCTGAGGTAGTTGCCTGTCTACCGCACTGATACAGCGAAACAGTACTGTATGTGGATGATTATCTATCTATCTATCTATCTATCTATCTATCTATCTATCTATCTCTATATATACATATATATGTATATATATATATATATATATATATATATGTTGTAATTTCCTCTCCTACGTTTTAAGAAATATTTTACTAGGTAAAGATGATATGCCTAGTATCTAATTTGTAAATATGTAACGGTCATTCTTATCTTTTTAAATCCACTGTCGGTCACTTCGACATGTCCACGAAAGACACCTGGTTATTTAGAAAACAAACAAATAAATAAATACACATCTCTTCCTTTTAGTATGCTTTGTTTGTTTGTTTTGGCTCCAAGCCAAAATATGTGAATAGAAGAAATGAGAAAGAAAAAATGTAGAAGGAGCGAGAGAAAACAAGACATCACTGACCTATCAACACCGGATGGAAACGCTCTGGCCGTGATTTACGTCAAAGATCGTCGTTCGTTTATGGGGTAACAAGATGGGCGGTCGGATAGTGCCAGTCGAAAAATGACGATAAACATGACGCTCGTGCCGGATCTTACATGCTCAAGGGTTAGCTTTCTTTCGGGAACGTTTTTTTTTTCTTTATTTGGATGTTCAGGATTTGAGAGAGTGGTGTCAAATAAAAAAAAGTTTGGAGATGTAATAAAATAAATCATACTCTTACTTTATTTCATATCGTACATCCTGCCGGTCATTTTCAAGTCCTCAATGTCCTACTTTATATCTTATATGTTTATTTATTTATTCTCTGAATATATTTGTATATTTTACCATACAGAAGCACTTTCACTAGCATACAAACATGTGAACAGACATGCGTGCGTGTGACATACATATAGTTGCATACATATATATATATATATATATATATATATAACTACTTAATTTACTCACATATAATTAATATACGAAAGTATAGATTTATGTGTAAACTTTAAGTATTTACTTCAAAAGTGCTCAATACGTAGGTAGAGCTAGTTAGTAATTTATAAAATATATATGGCGATTAAGCTACACTGAATATTCCGCGTTTCCTCCACTCTAGGACTCCTCGGGCTTATATATAGCTGACTAAGCCGGTTGAAATTCATTAAAAATGTCGTTCAGCGTCATTTTTTGTTACTTCAAACTAAGATAAAACATACAGATACTATATGTGTACATTAACAAATCACAAAAAGCGTAAACAATGGCTACAATTACTATTATTGACAAAATGGAGTACACGACGTAAAAAGATTGGATAATGCGAGGAGTTACCTAGCAACTTACTATCTATTTCTCTCAAAATTATTATTGATGCGGTAATTCGCTTCGACAGTTATCAACCTGACATTACTTTAATGGAGAGTTTAATATCATAAAAATACTAATAAAACTAAAAATATTAGTGTACTATAAATTATTTGTTTTTCAACTACTTTATTTAATGGGACAAAGTTGAAACATTCAAAGGTGCCCTGAAAAGGTAATTTCTGTCTTAATGGTAAGAAAAAAATGCTTTCTTTTTTCAACAATTATATTTAATCTTAAAAAATGTTTACATAAAAAATGCTTTGAAAAAGTCATTTTTGTCTTAATGGTAAGAAAAAAATGCTTTCTTTTTTCAACAATTATATTTAATCTTAAAAAAATGTTTCCATTATAAAAACGCTTTGGAAAAGTCATTTTTGTCTTAATTGTAAGAAAAAAAAATGCTTTCTTTTTTCAACAATTATATTTAATCTTTCAAAATATTTACATTATAAAAATGCTTTGTAAAATCACTTCTTATTAATTACAAAGATGCTTTCCAAAAGCTACTTCTGATTGATTGTAAAAAAAAAATGTTTCGTTGTTCAAATACTTTATTAAATGCTGCAAAGTTTTATCATTGCTAAAATGCCTTGGCCATGTCCGGATTAATTTTAAAAAGGCACAGGTAAATTAACATCTGATTAATAACAAAATTCTCTGGAAAGGTCACTTCTGATCAATTTTAAAAATTCCCTGGAAAAGTCATTTCTGATTAATAACAAAAATGAAAAAAAAAAGTCACATTTGATTAATTACAAACATTCCCTAGAAAACTCACTTCTGATCAATCGTTAGAAAGAATGTGTTATATCTTTTCTATATTTAATGTTAAAATATTATTTCATCATAAAAATGACTGGGAAAAGTTAATTCTGATAAATTTTAAGAAAAATGACGCGTTGGGCAACTACTTTAATCTAACAAAGTTTTTAAATAAAAAAATGCTCTTGAAAATCACTTCTGATTAATTATAAACATTCCCGCTACAACCATCACCATCGCGCAATAGGTAACACCACTTCAGCTACACTACCACCAGCGCCACGACTGCTACCACTGCCGCTGCAACTATTAAGTTATTGCTAGCCAGTGTTTGGTCG
>NC_136486.1:95266136-95346136 GCF_053919585.1 Euprymna scolopes | reverse complement strand
AAAGAAAACATCAGGGACAAAATAAGGGAGTTAAATCGCAATCCAGAGATTCTGCAATTTGCCATGAATAATGTTTTGGAAAGAGCACAAGTGTCCGAAGCTGAAAATGGACAACATGTAATAGACATTGTATTTTAATGAGTGAAGATTGTCTTAATTTTGAATTTTTCAAAAAAATGTGCAATGTCTAATTAAGATTGTATTAAAAGCACAGAAAGATATTATCAAAAAATAAAATCTATTTAAGTCTTTCACAATTCAGTGAGTATTTGGACAGCCACTCTCTTTCTCTCTCTCTCTCTCACTCTCTCTCTCTCTCTCTCTCTATATATATATATATATGTGTGTGTGTGTGCATGTGTTTTTTCTTTTTTTTACATGGAGGTCAACACTTATCAAGGCCTAGAAGCCACTCAGGAATAAGGCTTACTGCGTGTACAGCAATCAATGGGATTGTGTTGTAGTATTCGTTAGTATTGGAGATTTGATAAATTGTCATTACTTGAGGGGGCGGTTTATCAGGAATTTGTTTATGTTGGGCTTTAAGACATGCAAGTTGAAGTCAGGTGGGAAACAGGAAAGCCGTGGAGAGTTCCACCGGCGTGCAGTTCTAAGAGAGAAGCTTTTTTCATGGAATCTACGTTTTAATTTAGGCACAGATAAAGAGTGGGGAAAATCATTGACAGTTGTTTCAGTTAGACGGGTGTTTATCGTGAAAGATTTGCGAGGGAGACCAGAGATTGGAGCTCAGACGAGCACTTGCCATAGAAATAACGATAAAACAAAGATAGGCTCACAACGTCTCTTCTGTGGGAGAGAACTTGCAGGGAAGAGAAAACGGCATCCTACATTGAGCCACGAAGTCTATTTTGTACTCTGTCAAGGCAGGATAGGCTGTTTTGAGCAGCTCCTGCCCAGATGTGGCAGCAGTATTCCATCATTGAACGTACTTAGCTTTTTTATAGATAGAGAATTGCATCAGTAGTGAGATATCTTCTGGAGCGGTAGAAGGATCCCACAATTTCCCCAACGACCTTGGCAACAGATTTCATGTACGTGTTCCATTTCAGATCAGGAGTAAAGGTCAAACCCAGAAGCTTATCAAAACATGGGGCCTTCCCTATACGAGAGCCATCCATTTCAATTGATGCCAAATGGGGATCAGAGCGTTGATGATGTAAAGATAGGAGCATGGTTTTAGATGCATTAAAGGTAACCGACCACCTCTTCCCCCACTGTACCACGAGCTCAAGGTCAGAGGAGAGAGAATCTAAGAAACTTTGTCATTTACGCATAGATGTCAACGAATGATTTAAGTATGTGTTTTGGGAGATCATTGATGTAGAAAAGGTTTTGCGCAGGAGGAACCCCTGGTGGACTCCAGCATTAATATTGCAGACCTCTGGTTTCTGCCCATCAACCACTACTCAAAACTTAAGCTTAAACATGGAAAAATGAAGGAGTAGTTGTTAAAACTGGAAAGAAAAGGACAAGATATTCAAGTAAAGCATATGATAAATTCATATCTTAAAATATTGCAGCATTAAGAATTTATTAAATAAAGTTATAAATTGAATTTCTGAAAGAAAATTCTTAATGCTGCAATATTTTAAGTTATGAATTTATTATATTTTTTACTATAATAATAATTAGATGATATCTTTCTGTGATTTTAACACAATATAATAATGATGTTACAGAGTCTTAGCTTTGTACGATAGCTAAGTCTCTCTCTTAGTTCAAATGTTGAGATCCAACAACAAGCAAGAGCAATATAGCCAGCAACAAGTTAAACTGCAGACGGGCTTAATGCGGCTGTTGGTCTTCCGCTATCTAGCTTTTTAAATAAGAGTTTTGCTTCTCCTAGAAATGTTGCCGTCACCACGTCTTACGAGGGCCCTCTCCACTTTCTAGTTTTAACAATTAGTCCTTTACTTTTATATGTTTAAGCTTAACCATATGCTCGCATTTTTCTATTGTAATCCATGATTTCCTACGCTTCTGGTAAATTCAATTGCTCTATGTTTAATTTCAGTCTTATTTTTTCTCCCCATAAATATAACATACACATATGTAATAACAATGAACGGTACACGTAGTAAAATTCAAACCGGCCTCAGAGAAGCTGTGATGTATGTGAGCAAGGATACGATCAGTAGAACTCTAAATCGTATATGTTTTGCAAGATCTTGAAGAACAGTTCTATTGTTGAATGACTAATATGTTAGATCATGTTTGAATTATGTTAAAATATATGGGGAGAAATCACAAGAATTTTCGCACAAGATAATCTGGTCAGAGGGAATGAAAGCTGAAATATTTGGAAGAATCATAACACATTTATGGCTGAAAAAGAGCACCGCCTACAAGAAGAAGAAGAAGAAGAAGAACACCATTCCTACAGTGAAGTTTTGCGGTGTTTCGATTATTGTATGACGTGTTTTTCATCCATCGCTATCGGTGAATTAGAATCCTCAATAGTAGAATGAATGGGGGTATGTACAGGGATTTTCTGGAGATATACTTCTGAAAATCTGCTGATTTGCTGGGATATAATAGTAATTTCGTGATTCAGGACGACAATGATCCCAGACATACTGCCAAACCAACCAAACAATGAATTAAAAATAAGGCTACTCCCGTTCTTATATGGCCTCGTCGGTCTTCAGGCGTCCACTCAATTGAAAATTGTAAAAAATATACAATGTTCGCAAGAGAAATCCGCAAAATATTCAACCACTAAAAAAATTCGGCCAAGAAGAATGGTGCAAAATACTTGCAAATCTTTGCCAAAAAACATGTTATCAACTTATCAACTATCGAAAGTGACTGGAAGCTGTTGAACGCAACAAATGCTGAATGCAACCAAATATTAAATCAATGTATAAATATTTTTTCGTTTGTTAATTATATTTTCCTTAAATATTAACTTTCTAGCCTTTGATTCTGTAATTGCTATCCTGAATATAAGTCCGAATAGTCGTAAGAATATACTGACAAAAGTTTAGGTAAAATCTTGGACACTTATTAGAGTTTAACAATATCAATGTATAAAATCTATAAAGTGATATATAGGAACACGATTCAGTACATAAATGGTCACTTTGGTGTTGACTTTTAAGCCGACTTTGAAGAAGTGAAGTGGCAAAATGCGGCTCTAACCAAAGACCATAAATGTGTCCGGAAACTTCATTTTCATAACCATTGGAACGTTTCTATTATTCGTTGCAATCTAACAATGTATTTTGGTTGTGCTGACAATGGTTCTTTTAAAATTTAGATCGATAGCATTATTTGGACTACGGCGCATCTCCCATTTCGCTCGGTGAACATTGTGCTACTTTCATACATGAGAAATGGCTCCTGTCGCTCTTGGGATTTGTACACAACTGGTCAACGAGTAGATGATCTGCAACAAAAAAGAAACCCGGTTTCTATCAAATTGAAATGAAATCATGTTGCATTTCCTAGGTCGAAAATTTTATGATTCCACACTATATATATATATATATATATATATATATATATATATATATATATATATATATATATCTGCATGTGTGTATGCATGTGTCCAAATGAATGCGATTGTGTGTACGTATATACCTATAATGTTAACATAATATGATATATATACATGTACATATATATATATATATATATATATACACATACATTGCGTATCAAATTATTAACGAGTTTACATTTTTTTAAATATTTAAGGAACGAGTGAAAAAATCCATAACACTTTGGGACAGTGCTTACTATTCAGCTACTCTAGTCAGAAAATAAAAGTATTTAAAGTAGTATTAGCGGAACTATGGCATAAGACACGAATATCTGTCGATTTCAGTGTGTCAAGTTATTTACGAGGTTGAGAAAAAACACAATATACCCATAACTTCTTTATTGAAATAATATTCAAACAATTAATGAACTAGAAAACTACTTAGAAAACAATAACTACATAGCAATTTCTACGTTGACAAAATTAGTATGGGATATGCGATCCCTTTTCACGAATGCCTTGTAAAAGATGTTGGGCCACAGAATTAGTCAAATTTGTGTTTTTGTTAACAGTTAATCCTCGCGATACCTCTTAGAGAACATCCCACAACTCGCGGTAACTCTTGAAGAGTATCCCACAACTCATCTTTGCTTTTAAATTGGCGTCCACTTGCATAAAGCCGTCGCTTCATGATACTCCAAAGGTTCTTAATTGGGTTCCAACCTAGTGAATTTGCAAGCCACTCCATCTTCCGTAGCCTAGACTGTTTGCTTTTGTTTGTTGCAGTCGAGTGAGCATTATCTTGCATAAAAATAATGGTTGTTTTGAACGTCAACCTTTGCTTCTTCAGCCATGGTTCAAAGCGTTCCTTCAGAAAAGCTATGTAAGCATTTTACGTCACTTTTACGCCTTCTGGGACTCTCCATAGCCAACTAAAGTACCTCCGATAATTCCAGCCCAAATCTTTATCCCACCACCACCTTGTTGGCACTTTAAACGCTGATGATGATGTCGTCCATCTATGACTCGTCCCTTGCTCCAGCCATCTGGGGCATCAAGGGTGGCAAGCGCTTCATCCGTGAACAAAACTTTGGAAAAATCCGTGTTCATATTGTCCTCTATCCATTTCAATCGTTTTTATGTGATTTTGCTTTAATAGAGGCTTTGTCGCAGGCTTAACAGACTGTGTCACTTCTTTCAGAAGGCGACATCGAGTACTTTTTGAGACATTCTTCAATCCGGCTTGGTCAAAGAGTTCTCGACTTGTCTATACAGGGTTCTTAACAGCTTCACGTTTAATTTGGAGTAGAGAACGGCGTGAAACAACTATAGATTTACCTTTATCAGCTCTTAAATACTTTTATAGGCTCGTTGACACTTTTTCTTTCACAGTTTAATGGTACCATTCTATCATTTTTGATATTTCGATGGTAGTTTTAATTTTTGCTAGCTGTTCTGTAATAGGACGCTTCTCAGAACTAATCAAACCACCTGTACAACGCATTTTATTGACGAAAGAAACCACCTTGTAAATCACTTGACACGCCTTAAATACCGTGGATTCAGCAATTACGATGGCAAGCTGTTTACCTTGCGTGAAACAGTACAAAAATGTCATAGTACGCGCAGCTAAGCATTGCAAACGTTTCGAAAGCTTTTGATACGAAACATCCAGTAAGTTTCTGAAACTGGTAAAAAATGTTATCTCATTAATAATTTGACACGCAGTATATATATATATATATATATATATATATATATATATATATATATATATATATATATATATACATTTTTGTACAATTTGTAAGTGCGTGTATTTCCGTATATGTGTATGTGTTTTGGTACTTAAAGGGTGAACTCCAGTTTATATTCATAGAGGAATGCCGTGTATAGTTTCACATGTTGCAGCCGAAATATTTTATACAGTAAGCTAAATTATTTAAAGAAAAAATAAGCAATATTGATAATGAAGACATACATTCGAGGCCAAGAGAATAGAGGTTTCCTGCGGTAGTCCATTAGTTCATGACCAGATATATTCTGAGAGAAAAAGTACAGTGAATAATATTGAAAGTGTGTTTAGATAATCGGTTGAAACAAACCACAAAATTGTCCATAATGACATTGGTTTCTCGAAAGCCAGCTGTCAATAGGTGCGAAAAGTGCTTCCGGAGAGAGCAAAATGAAGTGGCTCGAGTTATCCCAGTCGTGTCTCTCCCATTATAAAAAGAATGGTTATGAGTTTCTGAAGAACGTGGTAACATGAGTACTGGTTTTGTGATGTGTAGTCTGTGACATGACATAATAGATACTCCGGTGAAGTCTCAGCAGTCCACGAAGAAGTTGATGCTCGCGATTTTTTTTTTTTTTTTTTGATATGCACTTCGTTCCTCGAAAACCGTAGCAACGATAACAGTGCCAACGACTGTGAATTGCAGAAGCAAGCCAGGAAAGACATAAAGAACAAAGGCAGGGGTACAGTCAGAAATAGGTAACCTTACATCATCACAACGCAAGGCTTAACATAGCAGTCCAAACGGTGCGAATACTCAAGGAACTAAGCTAAAAACTACTCCTTCATTCCCAGCACAGCTTCAGATTTTAAACTGTTTGTTCCCTTTCAAAATTTCCCGGGAGTTTGAAAGTGAGAATGAAATCAAAATGTTTGTGATTTAGTTGCAGAGACTTTAATCCAAAGATTTTTACGCTGGGAAAATGCGAAAGCTCGTACACTGATGAAAAAATATATGTGACATTGTAAGTAGACTACAGTAAAAATTTAAGTAAGCTTCTCTCTCTATTAGAAGCCTTTACACCGAAAAAAAAAACCCTCCTTATATACGATTGACGCGCGAATATATATATATATATATATATATATATATATATATATATATATATATATATATAGGGTGACCTCTCCCCCAAAAAAACAAAACTAAGTTGAGGCAATCTCGAAAATATGCTGTAGAACAGAGAAAAAAAAAGGCCGAACACTCCTGTGTTTTAGTGCGATGTTTGGAATATAATAATCTAGTTATGACCAAAGTTTCATTTCATTCGGAAACAATAAGAGAAACGGAGCCTAATTATAGTTGGAGCCCGTTATGTATATACATACATATACATATATATACACATATATATACATATATACGTATATGTATACATATATATACATACATGCATACAAATATATATGTATACATATATATATTCAAACACATATATATATATATATTCGTCTTTATTTTTCAATTCATTTTTACATATGTATATGTATATATGATCATATATATACATATATATATATACATATATATTAAGGTGCATATATTTTTCTATTTCAATTCGTTTAAGTGTTGACACCTTTAAACGCGTTGTCGATAACTACAATATTTATTGCTCTAGAAAATGAAGAAATGCATTTTATTTTTCAGTTGAGTATTGATATGTATAATTATATAGCATTTTTAGATCATTTCAATCCATTTATATGCAGCATAATTTATAATATTTATCTCACCTTTCTGTTTAAATGTGTGTATGTATGTACGTATGTCTCGCCAACACTTTTGAGAGAGGTGACAGATTTTCACAACAAACTTTTCAATCATTTTGAAGCTTGACCCTTCGGACACACGAATATCGAAAAATTGACTAAAACGTTAATTCCTTCCTCTTCAACTGGGCACTTTTATACTTGGAGGGGTAGCAACACTTGTTCTTTCGTGACGATTTAGCTAAACACGTATGCGCAAAAAACTTTCTTTCTTGGATTTTTTTAGATATAAAACAAAATATCGACCTAGCTGCGCCCATAGACCAGTCGTAATGGTAGTAGCGTCGTTATCTTAACATTTCACGTTCGCGCCGAGATATCAGATGTATTTATTTTCGATATTTTAAGATTAAATATTGAAACAGGTGTATTTCAAAAAAGACCAGAAAACTCATGACAAAGCACAATGCACTACACCCAAAGGACGATGTTGACCGACTCCACGTAAAAAGGAAAGAAGGCGGAAGAGAACTAATTTATATAGAAAACTGTGTGAATGACCCCCCCCCCAAATAGAAAGATACATAACGCAAAATACGAAAAAGATAATCATGGCAATAATCGACAAAATAGAAAACAGCAAGATAAAAGATAGACGAGCAAAGAAAAAAATGGGTAGAAAAAAAACTACATGGAAGATTCATTAGGATTACAAAGGATGAAAATAACGAAAACACTTGGACATGGATGCAAAAACGACACATAAGCCGAGAAACTGAATCCATAAAGATTACTCGATAAGAACCAACCACATCAAAGCAAAGATCGACAAAACACTAAAAAACAACCAGCAAATACGAACTCTGTGGGCAAAGAGACGAAACACTAAACCATATAGTAAGTGAATGCTTCACACTGGCCCAAAAAGAATACAAGAACAGGCACGCCCAGGTGAGAATGGCAGTATACTGGAAATTATGCAAACAACTGCACCTCCAACGCACAGACAAGTGGTACAAACATAAGCAGGCAACAGTACTTGATAACGAGAATTACAAAATCCTATGGGACGTGGACATAGAAGCTTATAAACCCATCCAAGCAAGAAGAACGGATGTCGTAATAATAACAAGAAAAAAAACCCTGTAAAACTTTGTAGACTTTGCTGTTCAAGCCGACCACATGGTAAATATCAAATGAAAAGGAAAAACGGAGCAAATACACAGCAAGCCAGAGAGCTTAAAGTGATATGCAAGAATAAGAAAATCAAAACAATACCTAGAATAGTAGGTGCACCAGGAACAATCCCGAAAAAAATTGAAAAAAGAATGGGCGAAATTGGAATCAAAGGAATAACTGGAAATATACAACAAACAACAACATTGAAAACAGCTGAAATATTAAGAAAAACCCGTGAATGTGGAGACTTACTCTCATGAGTAACAAGAGCGAACCAGGCAAACTGCTGCAGAGGCAAAACATGAAACGCCACATGGAACCAATAACTCTGAAGCCGCATATCTATAAGTTCTCTTACCACACACACATCCCCCATTACCATATCATTGCACCCTCCAAGAAAAGGGAGACTAAACAGCAAAGTAGAGTCAAAGAGGAAAACGACCGAGCAGACAGCACTGACCAGATTTCTGCTGGCGAAGAGAACTGGGAACTTAGGGAGGCTTATTTACACTCAAATCCCAGTTAAGATCAATAGCCGCCGCCAACGAGAAATCAATGAAACGCATCTATTGCGATAATGCAAATTTATTTTAAAATACTATTGAAAGAGGTGGAGAGTACTGGAAATCTGGGGAGACTTGTTCCACTCAGCTTCCAGGAAAAACCATAGGCTGTTTTCAAGAAGAAATCTTTAATGACCTGTGTGAAAGCTGCTTGTGAGCCAATAATAATATGCGTCTAAAGAAAGACTTTCAAGTGCCTAGCGTAGTAATTAAAACTGGTATATCTTGGGCTGCTAAAAACCCCACCCTAATAAGTTTTGCACGAGAATTGCACGAAATAACGTCCGTGTGCAACATTTCTTTACTACAGATGCTCATGAGAATTCGTAAATTATTGATTCCATGAACGCAACAGAAAACAGCAAGATAAAAGATAAGACGAGCAAAGAAAAAAATGGGAAGAAAACAACTACATGGAAGATTCATTAGGATGACAAAGGATGAAAATAACGTAAACACTTGGACATGGATGCAAAAACGACACATAAGCCGAGAAACTGAATCCCTAAAGATTACTCGATAAGAACCAACCACATCAAAGCAAAGATCGACAAAACACAAAAAAACAGCAAATACGGACTCTGTGGCTAAAGAGACGAAACACTAAACCATATAGTAAGTGAATGCTTCACACTGGCCCAAAAGGAATACAAGAACAGGCACGCCCAGGTGAGAATGGCAGTATATTGGAAATTATGCAAACAACTGAACCTCGAACGCACAGACAAGTGGTACAAACATAAGCAGGCAAAGTTAAAAGGATAAAGAAAACACTGCTTATTTGAATCAAACTAGAAGTACTCGCAAAAAAGGAAAGTAAATGAAACGAGAAACCCAGGAAAATATATCTATACTTTTTTAAACGAACAACTGAATGTATTATTTAAACATTTGAAAAGAAAAAGATATTGAAGAACACTCAGAGTTGTTTGATAACATTTGTCTTCAATACATATATATACATATATATATATATATATATATATATATATATATATATATATATATATATATATATATATATATATATATATATATATATACTAGCAAAAGTACCCGTCGTTGACTGGGTTCAAAAACAGCCTACAGAAAATGGACTCTGATTTATGAAAGTATGATAGGTTATGAAAAGGAAGGGTTGTAAATTTGGGTTGAAGTTGGGGGTATCAAAACTAAAGCAAAATATGATGAAAGTAAAAATAAAATAGATAAACCCCATAATTTATTATACCATACCTGTTCACACTGAAACACTTATCACAATATTCTGTGGATCTATATTAAAAAAAAAACCTTGTTAAACGTTGTGACAATTTTCCATTCTATGGAGGTCAGATGCAAACGAACACCCCACAATTTTATTATACCATATTTCTTCAAACTGAAACATAATTATCACGCAGATAGATATGAAAAAGTCTGTGCCTATTTCCATTCTATGGAGGCCAGGCGCGAACGCAGACTCCACAATTATATTATACCATGCCTATTTAAGTTAACACATACTTATCAATGTATTCTTATGTACATCTATATCAAAAACAATTGGAAACGTTTTTTTTTATTTTTAAATCTTTTATTTCAATACTTTGTGAACCAGGCGCGAACGCAGACCCCACAATTTTAATGAACCACCGTTCTGGCATATCAAATATACCCACTCCTGTCTCTCGATACCCCTTCTATCATTATATGTAATCAGTTTTTATAATAGTCAACCATATAAGAGCATATTCGTGACCACACACACATTCAGCTTTAAATAATATATATATAATATTTATAACAAGTAAGCTACACAGGTGTTTATTCCCTCAGGCCACACATGTATATCCATTCCCATAGCCTTGAGCCCCTAAGGGGTATAGGCCATTTACAATTTTGTAGATGCTTTTGTAGCGACTGAGTTCTTTTTACGGGGTGGAGGTGCTGGGCCCACGCCCAACCTTCCTAGAAGGTACATACAGCGCCTAGCCTTCCCAAATGGTAACCCATCTGTTACTGGCCAGGCTCAACGTTGTTTAACTTCGGTAATCTGGCGAGAACTGGTATGTCAACATGATTGTGCCGTACTACACATATATATGTATATGTGTAATTCTGTGTGTGCGTGTGTGTTTGTGAAGGTCTGTGTGTGAAGAAAGGTTGAGAGGGAGAGAGGGAGGTGAAATACAGAAAGGGGAGTAAATGAGTTTGTCTGACAAAATATCTCCTTAAATAAACTTTTTTTCGTTTCTCTATAAAGTTGTTAAACCTAGATTCAAACAGTTGATACGGGAAATATAAATATTTACCTTACTTTTAATAACCTGTCTTTTTATGGTACTTAACTTGAGTAAAGGTCACGAATGCGTCCATTAATTGAGTTAAATAAATTTAAATAGCAGCAACTTGACAGTAATGGCTGACGGTTTTCAAAGCTGCAAACCATTATTGTTTTATTTACATAAATCTTATTCTTGATTTTATTTTTGAATTGTAAATTTGTGAAATATTTTATAAGTATATTTACTGTGTGCCTGCCACCCAAAACTATCCCAAAGATATTAAACGCTATATTCAATTTCTTTTAAATCTTTTTATTTGAGGTTTTCTATGGATTTTAAATAATAAAGCGATTTTGAATAGTTTTATCCGTATTAATGCATCAAGACTTTGGAATAAGGGAAAGCATAATGAGGGTTCTCCTATGGCATTTGCTTGAATAAATTTATCCATTTCTGTACTAAGATGTCACTACTTAGGAAATCCTAACGACCACTTGAGAATAAGGTTTAAAATACTGTTAGATTCACGGCGAGGCAATAGAAAGATGATTGCTAAACATGGTTCTAATTGGGCAGAATGTAGTTATTTAAAAAGCGGCTCAATAATAACTCGTTTATATTGTATCTGAAAACGACCACGTTGTATTCGGCTGATAAAAAGCATTGAAATATTGTGTTTGATTGACAGGAAGATTTTGGTTTCCGAAATTTTATTTATGGAGATAAGAAAATAACCTGTTGATAGTGGCTATAATTCAGTACGTTTTTGTTGTGGATGTTAAACGATGTGGGACATAGATTGAAACTTAGCCGAGCACCTGATATGTAAATTATGATAATCTATCATGAATAATTTTCGGCTCAGACAGTAAGAAACCTAAATACAAGAAACACTTAATCGGATCAGTTTCTGACTGAGGAATATAAGTAGCAAGTGCCAGTAGGTCTTTAATAATTATTATAAACAAGTATGTCAGCCTCTTTAAGAAACTTGTTTCTTATCGTTGAGTACTTTCGGTTGAATTAAAGTTAGTCTATTTAGCTCTTATGCGTATATCATCATATAATGATTAGATCACTCTGACAGATGCTAAAACGAATTAAAAAAATAAATGTTTCAATTCAACATTTCTTGCTATTAACGGTAGCCGAACGGATTAGGTCCTTGCTAATGAAACCAAGGATGGCTTCTGTCGCCGGGTTCGAATCTATCGCCTGGTTTTCATCGTAACACCCTGCACTAATGATGCCCGAAAGGATGAAACACTAGTGTCTGCAGGTATTTAATAATTCTTATAGGAAATAATTATACCCACATGTATATATATATATATATATATATATATATATATATATATATATACATGTGTGTGTGAAATAGGTGTTGTCTATTTTTTAATATGCAAATTATGAGAAAAAACATAAAGTTATTCTCGATAAGCTAATAATGCAATACTAGAGCCATACGTATTTTTATAATGCGCTGCTTTACCAAGAATTTTATAATTTAACCAAAAAGTTAAACAAGTATTAGCAATATTATCGTACAGTTGTTTCAGCATATTTCTCGCATCTATATTCTTATAGTTTGTTTTGTGTGTATTGATATTCAGATTAAAACTCCTTTTTTATATTTATATAAATAAGAAAATACAAGTTTGTTATATATGGGGCGTAGAATTGCATCCACATGTCTAATCTAGTTTGCATATTCTTTTAAACATTCATTTTACTTAATTCTCTATTGGATTTTTTCGGTTTTCTGATGGAATGATCATCTTTAGTTAACTATTACGTTTAATTATATTCAGGCAGATAATCTACGTGATTTATACTTACGTAATGTTTGCGTGGAAAGCTTATAGTAAACACAAATCTATTTCTATACATATTTATGTATGCGTATATCTATATGTTTAAAAAAGTTGCCTATATGTCAGGTTTTGTCTGCAAACATGAAACTGCATATATAGAGTATTCGCATCCATACGACACTTTTTATGTGGTTTTTAGCTAGAGAAAGTCAATGCAAAAGTGTGAAATAAAAAAATTAAATTTGCCAAGTAAAGGTCGAACCACGCCATTAAGAATACGCATGCGTGACGTAATAGTTATTGGTTCATGTTTTAATTTTTAGCCCTGTAGCAAACATGTTTCCATAGCTCGGACATTAACATCATAGGAAAAGGTAAATCGTAAGCTAAACATTTTAGTTTCGATTCTCATTGGTGGTGCACGAGCCATTTTTTAACGTTTTAAAGCATTGCTATATATTGGGTCCTATCTAATATAATAATAAATGCGAAATTTGCATTAATCAAAATACAATATTTATGCGAATTTTACAACCGGGCAATGCTGGGTGGCTTTCTAATTATGTAATACTTCATAATTGTCTTTATATTAACCGGACAGTTAATCAGCATGGAAAAATGTATTTAACACAGCGTCTATATTGATCCGAACAATCTATGAACACACCTTTCACATCAACATTCAAAATTTAGGAAGATTTTCCTGCACTCCCAACACATAATGTGCGTCATCTATATACATGATGGCCCATTACAAAGATTTTAAGATATTGTAAGAGTGGATAGTTTATGTAATCAATTTGATAAATCTTACCTGTCTGTTTAAATGTATGTTTGTATGTCTGCCTAAAAATGTCAACAGATGCTATGGATTTTCACGAGATCGGTATCGTTTTGAAGCCTGACTCTTCGGAAGACAAACATGGAAAGATTCGGTACGGGTTCGAACCTGGCTATTTTTTATTATTTATTTTTTTTTTTGCTTAACAGACACCTCTAAACACTCGGGCAACGCCTGGCACCCAGGCTAGTTAATTATAAAATACACTTGGCATAATATCGCTTTATAGTGACGTTTGTATAGGGACAACCTTATTTCTTTTTAAACAAGTAAAGAAAAGAAGTATGCCCAAACAAATCTTAATAATCGTCTGCATGATCCATGTATAGGAATTATCAGTTTGTATCTAAACAATTCAGGATATGTTTGAGAGTTTTAAACGCAGGTTTTAGAGCAATACATCAATATTTACGTGCGAAAATGTTAACATACCTCTTCAGTTCAGATGGGAAATCCCCTGGAGCCTGCGTTAGCAGATATTTTTGTAGCATTCTCAGTAAACACTATTTAGTTATATATTGAAAACCTCGATATATTTTAGATACGTCGTTGGCTAATCTGCAGCTTTTGCTTCTGAGAGCGAAGCAAAAATTGTCTTCGATAATCACAATTTTCTCCATGCAGCATTCTCATTTACAACGTTGACAGAGAATGAGGGTGGTTTACTTCTTCTAACTGTCCTGATTGAACGACGTAAGCATTCTTTTTATTCTTACAGTTTATCGCAAACCGACTTTTCTCGAGTTTTTTTATGAATTGACGTTCGTTTGTTCCTATCTCTAAAAAATAGGGCTTATTAAGACATTAGGATATAGAGCCCTAAGAATTTATTCTTCTAACAAATTGAATTCGTAATGGTTATCCAGCCAATTTGGCTAATTATATTATTAAAAATCAAATTGAAAAAAAAATCTCCTTTAGCTATGAGACCGTCAAATTATCATGTTTATTTCAAACTCTATTGGATTGCAGTTGCTGGTCAGTGTCTGAGCGGCGTATTATTAAGTCTGTAATATCATGTTTCCCGTCTGTCGTATAAATGTTGCTTTTCGGTGTACGGAGGACGAGTTGACTCACATCACACAAAGTAATGTTATATATGAATTTATTTGGCAGTATGTTGCTGGCTATGTAGCTTGAACCTCTTTAAACCTGCAGACACGCATCACCATCATATATCGGCAGATAAAAGCCTAGGGAAGCTACATCGTTTCCGCCCAGCTACCGCATAGGAATCTGACATTGACTAACATAAAATTTAAAATCCAGCTATATATATATATATATATATATATATATATATATATATATATATATATATATATATATATATATATATAATGGGAAAAGGAAGCGGAAGACCGGAGGCTAGACGTTTCGCCCGAATTATGCGGGCTTTTTCAAGAGGTGTGGTCACTGACGAGAGGGTCGATGTTTTTAGTTTTATATATACTGGGGGAGTGTATGCAAATAGAACTATTATACAAATATACAAAAAATAAAAAAAAGAACAAATATATATTTATTAATCAGTGTCTAGATTATTTTCGTCAATATTATTTTAGATAAGCGGAAAGAAATGTTAAAAAAATCCTTTTCTCTGTTTGATAGTGTTAGTAGAGTTAGAGATAAGAGCAGATTCCAACAGACGGCGTGTTGACCTACTATGTATATGCTTTAGGAAGGTCGCATTTTCGAAATCGAAATGATGGTCATTTTCCATTATGTGACCGAAAAGAGCATTAAGTGTATTGTTATTCTTTATGTCTCTTTTGTGTTCATATAATATTTAAGCAAGGTTTCGCTGCGTCTCTCCTACGTAGATTTTGCCACAATCAAGGCACGGTATCGTATAAATTCCGGCTTGTGTTAATGATTTATTATTGTTAGTTTTAGATTTCCGAGTTAAGTAAGTAAGGGAGGTTTTCTTTAATATTTGAAAGCCGATTTTGTTAAGGTTTTTATAAATGTTATTATTTTTATCGTTAGTGGGAACAATTAGTCTTCTATTGTCTGTTAGGTTTTCTTGGGGGTAGTTTTGATCTGAGTTTTGGTAGATTTTTAAGGCCTTTCTTAAGCGTTAAAAAGGAAGTATTGGGGATATTGTAAGTTCGTGAATGTAGTTTCTATATATTCAAATTCATCGTTTAGAAATTCTTTGGTACATATTCTCATAGATCTTAGATACAATCCAATTATAATGCCTTTTTCACGTTGTCGTTGTGTTGCGAGTGACCACACCTCTTGAAAAAGCCAGCATAATTTGGGCGAAACGTCGAACCTCCGGTCTTTCGCTTCCTTTTCACATCATAACGTCGGATTACATCCATTTTAAAATTCATATATATATATATATATATATATATATATATATATATATATATATATATATATATATATATATATATATATATATATATATATATATATAAACCATTTCTGATCAGAATATGACAGTGTAGAATATTTCTTCTATAGCAAAAAGGAGATATACAAAAGTTTAAAAATGGGGTTTAATAACTAGTAATGGTGACTAATCAGAATGTAAATGTTTTACATTCAATACAATTTAAATAAGAAAAAAATATTTATCCATACTTGCAGAGTGTTTATGGTGTTTTTTATAGTCCTGTCTCGGACCGCATTTCATTTGCGCCGCAGTTCCTGAGTGTTGAGCGTCTCGTCTCTTAAACTTAAACAAATAATATTACTTCCCTGAAGAGAGATACAAGCAAACGTTCTCAGGTTTTTTTTCAAGGTTTTGTTTAGAGTGAATGGACTTGGACTAATGTTCTCCTTGCTAGTTGTTTACTTTTTCACTTCAAACGTTACGAAATGAGAGACAACTACAAACAGATACCGAAGTAACATTCGACTTAGATTCAAGTTTCACTTGTTATTGGCGGTATGTTATTCAGACGCCATCTCCGAGAGACTGATATAAGAAACATTCTTCTCTCTGTTCAAAAGTGTGACGTCATGCTTCATCACTCCTTTGTTTTGTCCGCGTCATTGAAATTGTGTAGACCTACCTCAACTTAACCTAATCCATCGTTCATCAAGACCCTAGAAAACCCATATGTTTTTCTAAACTGAAAGTAAAACCATAGATATCTGTATTCTGTGGAATCTATGCAGTTTCCAATCAAAATAATGCTTTATTAATATACTCTCAGTGAAACAAAATAATATGGAATTTAACTAATCTCAATGGACGGGTATAGATTTTATTAATCTGAAAAGAAAAGGTTATAGAACGTTCTCAATCTCACGTTTTGGTAGTCGACAAACATTAATAGTAATTTTTAACTTAAACAAGTATTACATATTTGTCTTAACTTTATAGAGTTGGTCATTTCTAATCGGAATATAAGCATGTAGAAAGTTTACTAATAAGGCCAAAAGGCTACATCTTGTTTAATTGTTATATCATAAATGGATGGCGTTAATCGGATCAACTCCAATGACAAGGTAATTATACTCATAAACAATTTAACAAAAACAGAGGAAAGAAAAACAATGACAATTACATGTATATTCGCAATTGTTAGCGCTTTTATATTTACTATTTAACCGCCTTTGAATGAACCCATATCAGTAGAAAATTAGTATAAATCGAAATAGATTTCTCATGTTTTTCATTATCACAACCACATATCTACTTTAGATACGTCCCGGCCTGCTCTTATATGTGTACGGAATTTCGACGCGTCCCATAATTCTCGAATCGCTGCTGTTCGTATTTCTTCATTTTGTTTAATTATTGCTCTTTTCTGTATTCCATCATTTTTTTCATCACGCGTTCTGCTATGGTTTCAATAAAAAAAAGCGGGGCAATGTTGGCAGCTGGTTTGGCTGCCCCATACCCAGCATTACAATCTTCAAAGGAAGAAAAATAAAAAAATTAAAAAAATACATCGTATATTACACTACGTATAAATACGTATGTATTACACTATAGTTTTATATATAGATATGTTAATATATATGTCTTTTTATAAATAAAGTTAAAATATCAATATAGATTTCTATCTAGTTTTATTGATAATATAATGAACGTTACATTAACAAGTTCAAAAGAGAAACGGACCAACAACAAAAATAAACAATACATGCAAACATACATACATACATATATACATGCATATGTATACATATAACATATATTATATAATGTTGTTAATTATATCTCGTTTCAGACTCACTGTGTGTATACGTGTCAATATGCCTATATGTCTGAATTAAAAAAAGGAATAAATTAGTATCATATGTCTGCGTGCTAATGTTTAGAGTGGGATTCCTAAAGAATTTTAAAATGCAGGCGTCAGCATGGAAAAAACTGTATATAACCGAAATATCATTCTAACCGAAGCCACATTGCGTAAGTAGGTTGCTACGGGTCTTTAAGGGCAGCGTTTGCTTCGAATAGGAAGGCATATACAATTAATGGCAACTCATCCTCATGTGTACACCTTAGTGTTGGAATTATATTATCCAACATAATTAAGAAGTAAATAAGGAAAGTCGAAAGTGCATCTCTGGTTAAATAACGTTCGTCTCGCTTCCATTATTTTGTCATTTAATGATTCTATTTTATGAGTGATGATTCTAAAATGAGAGAAGAGGTTGATTGCTTTATTGGAATCTACTTATATTGTACTTATCATTGCCGAGATTTTGACATTGAAACCGTATTTTTAACTATTTCCATCAAGTGGCTTTATACCCTGGTTCAATAATTTCGCATTAAAATCTTTCTGAATCCGGCTTTATTTTTTTGTCTGTATTTTACGATGTCATTTCATTGAAAACTCATATTTTTACAGGGAGGACTATATAAGAGCCAACACATGACCATTGTTCTACATATCGAGTAAATTTAACCGAAGTTTATACAGCTCATAAATACATCAGAACAAATGAAACCTCCGGTATATGGCTTAAATCATTTGGCATACAAGCAAACAAAAAAGGTGTAATTATTATTACATGACACATAACATTTCAAATGTATTATTCATAGTTTATAAGCTGCCTGTTTCAATATATGTGAGCACGTTATAATGTCCTTTGCGGCATAAAATACAAAGCACATTATTTAAACATTCAAAAAGGAATTCATGAAGATAATAAAATTTCATTCTACCTTCGCCGAAGGAATTCTCAGCGAACGTCGCTTTGTGTCCGTGTTCTTTATAAAAAGAATACCAGCATGCATGAAGACCGTGCAGTATATATATATATATATATATATATATATATATATATGTGTGTGTGTGTATGTGTGTGTGCGTGTATATATATATGTGTGTATGTGTGTGTTTGTGTGTATATATCTGTTTGTGTGTATATATATATGCATATATATATATATATATATATATATATATAAAGAGAGAGAAAAAGAGAGATAACGAGATGGAACAATAAGTGTCCACACTTTTGTACAGGTATATAAAGTTATTGTAGATGCTTGAAAATTTTATATATCAGTGCTATACATCTTATAAGATGGCTGATGTTTATGATTTCAAATGACAAGGGCGGACACAGCAGGAATGGGAATACACCAGATTAAAGCCTGATTGTCACAGCCAATGAATTCCAACAATTTAATTTTGACGTGAGGACACTTTAAAAAAAAAAACGTTATGTAGAAAATTATGTTTTAAACATGGCAAAAACTACGATAGAAACGTATGGAATGCTTCAGACTGACTTTGAACAATCTTGCATGTATCAAACAGAATTTTTGGAGTGACATAAAAATTAAAGTAAGACAGTGAGTCTGTAAGGGATAATGAGAACGGTAATAGGGATAAGGAATCCAAACACCAGAGTTGATTGGTCAAATAAAGACTTTCATTGGTAGGACCCTCGATTTTCTACAGAAACAATAAGTGCACAGTTTGATGTCAGTGTGGGAACTGTACACACAATTATTCGCGAGGAACTGAAGATATGGAGGGTTTGCGCGAATGATTCAGTCTACAACTCCATCTTTGTCAGAGACTATTTTACCAAGATGGACATAAGAGAGTTCCTCACCCTCACTTTAGTCCGGACTTTGCTTCTAGTTATTTTTGGTTATTCCCTAAGCTCAATGGAACATTTTAGAGGTTGCAGTTATGAGACAATTAAGGAGATAAAAAAGGTTGTGCAAAGTGTCATTGAGAGGCTCACACAAGAAAAATTCCATGCTCCCCCTCCAGAATTCGTTGGACCTGTACAACAAGTGCAATACTTCCAACGCGACTAGGGTTTAATATGTATACTATTAATAAAAGTGCCCATACGAAAAATGTCTGGAAACGTATTTAAAACAGCACGTAATTATTTAAAATAGTACGCTATTAATATTAGTATGCCTTTTACTTTGATAAGAATATCTATCTATTACAAATTGCTAATAGTCTCCCGTGCAGATTAGAACATATGTATAGTCTTTTTTTAATGTTCTTACATTTTAACGCCAAACAAGGAACAGCGCTACCTGGATGTATCAGGGACAAAAGTTACAGGGATAGTAAAGAGTTGAGTAGCAACATATCTGTTCACATTACATTTGAAATTCTGCATGTCAGTACAGTTGGGGAAGCATGTACCCAGAAGGAAATTCCAAAGTTAACAGTTCTAGTCGTTGTTTTCATGGCAAGTGCTCGGCTGAGCTACCATCTATGACCCCCCCCTCGCCAAACTTTCACGAGAAACACCAGTCTAACAGAAAACACTATTACTAATTTCCCCCACTCTTCATCTGTGCCTAAACCTAAACGTAGATGCAATGAGCAAAGCTTCTTTCTTAGAACTGCACGCCTATGGAATTGTCTTCCGCTTTTCTGCTTTCCAGCTGACTACAATATGGTTGTCTTCAAGTCTAACGTAAACAGGTTTTTGACGAGCCGTTCCATATAAATTAATAAATTTACCGAATTTCCATTACTAACGATTACTATATTGTCCAATTTCTACTGTGCACTCTATAATCTTTATCCTCTAGTACCCTATTGATAAATGGTGGTGCCTATGTAAAAAAGGAAGGAAAAAAGACCAAAGTTGCTCAAAAGGCACAAAGAAACCAGGCTCTATTTCGAAAAAAAAACTAGGCCTGGTATCATGAATAGAACTAAGTTTGGTTCTCAGATAGACAAAATTTAATTTTGTTGGTCCAAATTATCTTTAATCTTACTGGATGATTAAACCTATCTTGAGAGCCTTTTTCTCCCAGAGCTAATGGAAGATTTATGATATGAGTTGCCATGTCCTCAGATGGTTCTACAATATTGCAAATAATTATAGGCTGTTTATGTAAAAATTTCGAGATATCTATCGCGTATGAATGACAGATAACGATTATATGGCGAGGACAGAATATTTAAGTAAGACAATGCACCAATCCACAATGCTCCTAATTCAATAAAATTTGCAATGATTGAAAATATCAAAGTTGTTCTATAGCAGGGTGTTCAACTGACTTGAATGTTATTGAAAATTTGTGAGGATACCTTGTTAGAGGGATTTATGAAAATAGTAAGCTATATGATTCCATTAATCCCAAGTGCGGAAAATAAAGTAGTATTCTATTAAGCAGAAATAACGAACGATGGTTAACACTAGTGTATTGTCTGTTTTATTCTTTGCGTCCTCAAACATTTTTCATTTTTACATTGATATGGCCTTATATTTATCAGTATTAATAATGTTTTCCCGGTTATTAAATCATTTCTCTCTAATAGGTTCATAAGAGTAGTAGTTGATGGGCAGAAATGAGAAGTTCATAATATTAATGCTGGAGTCCATCCTGAGTCCAACTATGCAACTGATCTACATCAGTGATCTTCTAAATCACATCCTTAGATATTTATGCTGACGACACTACCATCTATGGCAGCATATCAAAGTAAACGAACACGTTCTCTCTTATGCCCTCTCCTTTGATCTTACGCACGCAGTATAATAAGATAAGAAGTTGCTGGTTACTTTTAACGCATCTAAAACAAAGTTTCTATCTTTACATCATTATCGCTCTGATCCTCATCTGGCATCAATTGAAATGAATGGCTATTGTCTTGGTGAGGTTCCATGTTTTGACAAACTTCTGGGCTTAACCTTTACTTTAGATCTGAAATAGAACGTTCATCAAAGCCGTTGCCTAGACCACTGGAAAAATGGTGCGCGACTTCTATCGATCCAGTAAATATCTTATTGCCGATGCAATTCTTAACCTATATGAGAGTCTGGTACGTCCAAGAGTAGAGTATTGTTGCTACATCTCGGCAAGAGGTGCTAGAACAACCTAATCCTGCATTGACAGTTCAATATAGACTTCGTAGTCTTGCAGGGGAGGCCTTTTTCTCTTCCCTACAACATTTTTCCCACAGAAAAAGCCCTGCGCGCCTGTCTCTGCTTTATCGTTATTTTCATGGTAAATGCACATCTAAGTTCAAATCTGTGCTTCTCTCCTCGCCAATCATTTAAGACAAACACTCGTCCAGCTGAAAACACTATAAATAATTATACCCCAAGTCTTTATCATGCCTAAACCTTAATGTAGATTCTATGAACAAAGCTTCTTTCTCAGAACTGCACACCTGTGAAATGGTTTTTAGATTGCCTGCCTTCCAGATGACTGCAATATGTCTTCAAATCTAACGTGAACAAGTTCTTGATGGGCCATTCCCCTTAATTAATCGAATTTACAAAATTTACACTACTAACGATTTTTATTATATTGTTCCATTGATTACTGTACTCTTAAACCTTTAACCTCGATTGGCTTCTGAGCCTTGATACGTTGTGACTCCTCTGTAAAACAATAATAACATAATAATGTTTTAAACGGACAAACACTATTGTTTTAAGCTTTCCCAACTATCAGTGTAGGAAGTGATAAATATTTATTGTAAAAGGATTTGAATCCAGCTAGATCCTTTGACTCAATTTTCTAGGACGTCACGCTTTGACAAGGGATTCCTATTCAGCCTTGTAGCTTTAGTACGTTACACTTGGTAACAAATAAATTACGTTTAAGATTTTCTTAGATACACTCTAATGTTTTTTTAAGGCAGGCGCCTTTCTTAATATAGTTTAAGCAAGATCAGCTAATCCTTATAAATCATAATTTCCGCTATGTCAGGAAAAATGAATGGGAGCAAAACGTTTTCATTTCTCCTAAATGAGAAACGTCTTAGAAATGAATCCATCCGTGAGAAATTCAGTAGTCAAATATCAACGGACATTGGCATCTTAAATGTCGCTGATGATGACATTCTAATGTAAATGTATTTTTTAATAAAGTAGTTTTGTTGTCATAAGGGGTTAACACATCGATCAAATTCAGAAAGCAGTAAAGAAACAAATAATCATAATCACATAATGTTAAAACGCATAAAACGGTATTGAAAACTCATTCGCCTTGAGTCGTATTAATGCAAATAAATCAAGAACTTTGAGATTTAGATGTAAACACTTGGACGGATGAAAGAAAAACGTGCGTCGAAGAATTAGCTCGTCAGAAAATGCACACCCAAGCAGATTTAAATGTCACACTAATATGGTTTATGTCAAAAAAAGTAGACGATAATATAGTACATACTTTTCTAAAAAGTAATACTATATACATATATATATATATATATATATATGTGTGTGTGTGTGTGTGTGTGTGTGTGTGTGTGTGTGTGTGTATAACATTTTTGTGTCTGTTTTTGTACATTTCCCAACCAAACTACCTCCTTACTTTTTAGTTTACTGACCCGAGATTTGACATAAAGGGCTTTGACATTTGGGGAAAATATTTTTTATTGGTTTTCGGCCAGAAATTTGACTGTCCAAGAGTCAACGTTCAACGATTTGACATTTGAAAACTCTATTAAACTCCTCCGCAAATACTGGGTCTAAACACTTGAAATGTTAGATGTAGGGGTCTTGGGCATTGATCAAACATTTTTTTTAATTCAATTAGCCAAAACAAATCTTGAGGGGTAAATATTGCCGTTAATTTTTTCTTTTAAATTACCCCTGCGATTTCTATCAAATGAGCCGTGCAATTTTCGGTCTAAATATTTGAAATTTTATAAAAAGTGTATTCAGACATAGGGCAAGTTTTTAATCGGATGTTGATAAAAATTTAGCTGACAAGGGGTCAAATTCCAAAGAGTTTACCTTTGCGGTTTTTAGCAAACTATTTTAAATTTTACATAACGGGTATTCAGACATGCGGCAAGCTTTTTAATCATTTTTGACGCAGAAAAATAGGTGTAAAGAGGTACAATTTGAAAAAGTTGACCTTTGCAGACTCTACCAAACTCCTCCGCAAAATTTGAGTCAAAACACTTGAATGGTAGCTGTAGGCTACCTGGATATGAGTAAAACATTTTAATATATATATATATATATATATTATTCAATTTAGATAAACAAGTTACAATGTACTGCTATATAAAGACTAATGTTTCAATCTATAAAGATGTTCTAAGGCGACAGAAGCTACTGTTTTGGTGAAGGCCACTCTAAAACAAGCCTTATTCAAGAACAGAGGCTTCTGTCGCCTTACGAAATCATTTTAGGATAATGCATGTTTATTATGTAGCAATACATGATAGCTTTGTTTACCTAAATTAAATCAATATTGTACACACATTATTGTGCAGTATCAAGAATCCAGAATTATTTTAATTTTTGAATATATTTACCAGGAATACTTCATATATATATATATATATATATATATATATATATATATATATATATATACATATTTATAAATAATATATATATGCATATATATTATATATATTATACATATATTATATATTATATATATTGTATATACATATATATTATATATAGATATTATATATATACATATATATTTTATATATATATACATATACACATTATATATATATATATATATATATATATATATTATATACAGTGCGACGGAAATGTATTGGATACATTACATTTTTCTTCATAACATTAATTAGGGTTAAAGATTTTACCTAAAATTTTGTACGTATATTCTCTATTACTATTCTAACTAATATTTGGGGTAGTAATTACAAAATTAAAGTTTAGAAAGTTTATATTAAAGGAAAAATATAAATCAACTAACGCAACAAGTATTGGATACATTGCTGTTATATTTGTTGTATACCCCTTATTGCGTTCAACAGCTTTCAATCGCTGTCTCTGGTTGGACACATGTTTTTGCAAAAGATATGCAGGTATTTTGCGCCATTTGTCTTTGCAGAAGTGTTCTAGTTGTTTAAGATTTTGTTGATTCCTCTTGTGAACTTTGATCTTCAATATTTTCCACAAATTTTCAATTGGATAGAGGTCTAGAGACTAACTGAGCCAAATAAGAACGTCTATTCAGTTATTTCTAAGCCATTTTTTGGTTTGTTTGGCAGTATGCTTGGGATCATTGTCCTGCTGAAACAGGAAATTGTTCTTATGTCCCAAGAAATCAGCAGATTTCTGGAGAGGTTTCTCCGAAGTCTCTCTGCACATACGTCCATTCATTCTACCATTGACTATTTCTAGTTCACCAGTGCCTTGAAATAAACAACACTCATATTATAATCGAACCGCAGACAAACTTTACCGTAGGAATGGTATTCTTTTTGTTATAGCCGGTGCCATTTTTACGTCATACACGTGTTGATGTGTTTTTTTTTCCTAAGATTTCAGTTTTCGTTTCATCTGACCAGATTATCTTGTTCCAAATGTCTTGGGGTTGTTCCCCATATGTTTTAACAAATAAATAAATAAAAATATACCGAATAGTTTGGTCGAAAGATTTCTTTCCCACACACAGACAATGCCCTTTTTATATAGACAAAGCGGACGGCCACCATTTCTCGGGCTTAAAACACGCTTAAACATGGTATTTTATGTCATGCAGATTTCGAAGTTACTACAAAGCCAATTTAAATTTCAAAATATTACTTGGATGCCAACAGCTAGAATCAAAAAGAAGACATGAACTAGCTATCATATCACCTAAGCACGTATGGACATAAAAATGTAAAGAATTAACGCAGTTTTACGTGTGGAAAATACAAATACGCGTGTAATTCTATAAACATCAGAAAGTACCTTATGCAGATCGTCCTACGGTTTTAACTTAATCGTCGACATAAAGCCATGGCAGGAAGAAACAGTTTAAACATAGATGAATCCGCTAAGACCAGATTAATATGTTTGTATAATTTTAGTTATAAACGATCTATCTACGTATTAAAGACTTTCAAAAATATTATTTTCAGTAAAACAACTAATTCGATATATATATATATATATATATATATATATATACACATACACACATACACACACACACACACACACACACATATATATATATATATATATATATATATATATATATATATATATATATATATATATATATAAGTATATTTGTGGGTGTGTCACAATATTTTAAATAAGGACTGGCAATTGACGTTATTGTGATTATTTCATCAAATCTCCCACCTAAGAAGATATCCTTGTTTCAGTTGATTATCCGGCTAATTTTTGCAGGTTTGTCTCCCAACGTCGTAACTTTTTATATCCAACTTTTGAATAGTTGCGGAATTTTGAACAGAATGCTTTATATATTTTATGAGCATAGCTTAATTTCTTCTCGTCAGTCATCGCAGTGTTAGTAATTCGAAACTGTATCCGTAAATACACACACAAACACATACACACACACATACCCCCCACACATATATATATATGTGTGTGTCTATATATATATATATATATATATATATATATATATATATATATGTATATATAAGTGTATGTGGGGAGGTTTATGTTTGGTTTCTCTTCCTATACTGTCTGTTTTTTAAGCAGAACATCGTTCCCATTAATACACACACCCACACGCACACACACACACACACACACACACACATATATATATATATATATATAATAAAATTGAAACGAGTATCTTGCTATACGAGCAAGGCAGAACAGAAAAAAACACTGGGGCAACACATTAATCCAAAACGGCCACACCACTTGCCTATAACTGATACATGTTTTCCAACTATTATCCATAGAGTTCATGCAATATATTCAGTCCCCTCAAAAGTCCTTGGAGCAAAAGTTTTAGAAACAAACTATATTCATTATTTAGAGGTGGTAGCAAAATCTATCTCCATTCATTGTTGTACTTTATGTGAATGACACTATACATATGAAAAAAAAATGAAACGTTTGTTAATCCTCATTCAATTTTAGCCACAATGATATATATATATATATATATATATATATATATATATATAATGTGTAAGGCGATGTATGCGGGATGAATAAAATTGTTTCAAATAACAATATTTACAAAGATTAAGTTTCTTACACGATATTTATCTATCACGCATTTCTGCTCTAGGCAGATATATGAAATACGATAAAACGATTAAAATCCAAATTTGTGTACGCAGATATGCCATGGATTTTTAATGACGTCATGCTCAGCGTGACTCTGAAATTTACGATACAATAGCAGGCATATTCTGTATCTTAATACAACGAAGCAGTTTTCATAGACATTTCCATTGACTACATCTAAATTTTCCATTATGTAATCTGATTAACTCCATTTCCCTATAACATTAATTAACATTCATATATTATTATATGAAAAGCAATATAAACATGGAAAGTAAAAAAAAAACTTGTTGTTAAATCTCGAAAAGAAAAAGACAAGATATTCTAGTAAGATATAATAAATTTAAAACTTACAATATTGCAGCATTAAAAATTGATTATATAATACTAAAAATTTAATTAAAAAATATCTTGATGCTACAGTATTTCATGTTATAAATTCTTTATATTTTTACTAAAATATCTTGAAATAACTTCGGTAACTGGTCTGACCAGAAGAAGAACTGACTGCTTCTGCGAAATCTTGAAACGGCTGAAAATGACACATTCGTGGATTACATTTTGTAACGGAAAACTGCGAATTTATCGTTCAATGAGACGGTAAATCTGTTAATAGAACTGTTATCCCCGAAAGCGTCTCTTTTTCATAAGCGATAGAGATGTTGTAATGTGACCAAAAACGATGATGACGATATGGATCTAACTTAATAACTTGATTTGAGCCCCCAAAATAATTGTTAACTGGTCACAATAGGGGTCAAAGTTAAAAAAAAGTGACCGCTTTTTTTGCTCAACATACACTTCCAAATACTCGGGCAACGCCGGGCACCCATGCTAGCTTATATATATATATATATATATATATATATATATATATATATATATATACATATATATATCCACACATATATATACGTATATATATGTATATGCATATGTATGTATGTATATATATATATATATATATATATATATATATATATATATATATAAGTGAAAATGTCTGCCTGTCATTTCTCTTTGGTAGTTAAGTAAGATTATTATACAGAAAAGAAATTACTTTACATATTGACACTTTTTAATATATACATAACCTTATGAAACGTACATATGCCCGAGAAAAGCCGGGCAGAATGGCTAGTCTATATATCTATAAAAGTGAACGTGTCTCTGTGTCTGTGATGGATATCTGTGTATCTGTTTGTCTGTGTTTCTGTGTGTGTACATTTCCCTACGCAATAATTCTGTCACATTTATGTCTACATACTCGAAATTTAATATACAGGGTACTGACATTTTGGAAAATCGATGTGATCGGTTGGTTGTTAAAGGGGGCAAAGTTCAACGATTTGACCTTTGAGAACTCTACCAAACTCCTCAGACAATTTTGAGTCTAAACACTTGAAATTTTAGATACATGTGTCTTGGACATGGATCTAACTTAATAACTTGTTTGAGCCCAAAACAATAAATGGTAAGGGGTCATAATAGGGGTCAAAATTTAAAAAAAATAGACGGGTTTTTTTTCTCAGCATACCCCTCCATACACCCGGGCAACGCCGGGCACCCATGCTAGTATATATACAAAAGTGAACGTGTCTTTGTGTGTATCTGTGTGTCTGTGTGCCTCTGTGTATACATTTCCCTACGCAATAACTCTGTCAATTTTCAATCTACAGACTCGAAATTTGATATACAGGATACTGAGAGTTGGAAAAATATGTGTAACCCATTTTCAGCCATAACTTTTGTTATTAAGGGCTCAAAGTTAAACGATTTGACCTTTGAGAACTCTATCAAACCGCTCCGACTATTTTGGGTCTAAACACTTGAAATTTTAGATATAGTTTTTTTTTACATGGATCTAACTTTTGATTTCAGCCCGAAACCATGAATGTAAAGAGGTCATAATAGAGGGTAAAGCTAAAATAAATTTGACCTCTGCGGTCTCTACCAAATTACTCAGACAATTCCTGGTCTAAACATTTGAAATTTTACATAAAGAGTATTCAGAGAAAGGGAAGCTTTCTAATCGGTTTGCGTCGAAAATATTTAGTCACCAATATATAAATTTATGTACGTGTACATGGTTGCATATCTGCCTTAAACATTCGACAGAGGCGAGCGATTTTTACAAAATCAGTTTCATTTTGAAGTTCCACATTTCAGAAGACAAATATCGAAAAATTGGCTAATAACATGAATAGCTTCACTTTCAACTGGGCACATTTCTACAGAGGGTGTTTCTTTTTCGCCGATGTTTACGAAAATCATCCTCTTCTCTCGATTGGCTAGCCTAAATTGAAACTACGTCACTTCCGGTTTGACGGTGGTCGTAACAGCAAAGACGTCAGGTTTTTCCCCAGTTCATTTCCTCGTTTGCGGTACGGGTTCGAGGCTACCTTCCTACTACCACATTATTTTTTTGTTCAACATACACCTCCAAATACCCGGAAAACGCCGGGCTTAAATGCTAGTATATCTACAAAAGTGAACATGTCTGTGTGTGTGTGTGTGTGTGTGTGTGTGTGTGTGTCTGTGTGGGTGTGTCTGTGGGTGTACATTTCCCTACGCAATAACTATTCTACAGACTCAAAAGTTGATATACAGGATACTGAGATTTGGGAAAATCTGTGTAACTCGTTTTCGGGCATAAATTTAGCTGGTGAGGGGTCAAAGTTCAACAATTTGGCCTTTGAAAACTACCAAACTCCTCCACCAATTTTGGGTATAAACAATTGAAATTTTAGATATATGTTCCTTGAACATGGATCTAACTTAATAACTGAATTTAGGCCAAAACAATAAATGTTAAGGAGTCATAATTGGGGTCAAAGTTAACAAAAATAGTTTACCTCTGCAGTCCCTACCAAATTACTCAGACAATTTCTGGTCTAAACTTTGGAAATTTGACGTAAAGTGTATTCAGAGATAGGACAATCTTTTTAATCGGTTTGGGTCGAAAATGTAAGCTTCCAAGAAGTCGAAGTTGAATAGATTTTACCTTTGCAGTGTCTAGCAAACTACTCACCGAATTTGGGGTCTTATCATTTGAAATTTATACATAACAGGTATTCAAACAGGCGGCAAGCATTTTAATCAGTTTCGGGGCGAAAATTTTGCTGCTAAAATGTCAAAGTTGAAAGAGTTGATCTTTGCCGATTCTACGAAATTTCTCCGCCAATTTTGGGTCTAAAGACGTAGATGTAGGTAACAAACACCCGGGCAACGCCGGGCAAAAATGCTAGTATATATATATATATATATATATATATATATATATATATATATATATATATATATATATATATGTGTGTGTGTGTGTGTGTGTGTGTGTGTGTTTGTGTGTGTGTGTGTTTGTGTGTGTGTGTGTGTGTGCTTAAATTTGTATTGAAATAAACATATTTTATGTTAGTACACTATCCTAACAATTTTCCTTCAATTAGTTGTAAATTACCGACGACCTTCTCGGGAGACGAAACAAAAGAAAATCAAGACGAAACAATAAATTACGCAAACAATGCAATTCAACGAAATCACTTGGATACTGATAAATATATAAAAAGTGGAAGCAGAGAAAACAGAAATAAAAGACAGCGGGAAAGTAACAAACTGTCAGTCTAAATCAATATAGCTCGAGGATAATGTCACACATTTTACATGTAACCCTGGTAAGAAAAAAACTTTATGGGGGTTGTTTGCATTGTTTTACGTTTTAGCGTTTAGTATTCCATGTGCCATAACAAAATAAATATTTATTTATTATGTAAGAAAAAAAAAAGACCTGATTCTTTTCCAAGAATATAAAAAGTGCTACGTAAATCTTAAAAAAAAAAACATAAAATTTATATCCAAGAATAATTTATATTAAATTTGGTTTAAAACAAGAACTACTCCTGCGATTAAATGTAGTGATATAAAATAATTAAAAGTCTTTGGGCATCAAGCTGATAGCCATTTAAATAATATATTGATATACATATGTGCTTGGAGTGTGACAGTTATGATGAACTCAATAGGCATAATTACCTACAGCTATATAACTAGAAAGGGTGAGAAATTAATAATTGTGAAATAATCAATAAAGATTTCATAGAGAGAAACGTAACAAAATCACATTCATATGTACCATCGTTTCAGAAACGATATATATATATATATTTATTTATTATTTTTTAAAACAGTATATATATATGTAATATAAAGCTGAATGAATGAATGTGTGTGTGGGGGGTATGTGTGTGTGTGTCTGGTCACGAATAGGCTCCTATATGGTTAACTTAAAAAAAAAAAAAAAACTTATTACATATAATGATAGAATATGTATCGAGACACAGGAATGGGTATGGTTGATCCTGCAGAACGGTGGTTCATAATTGTTGGGTCTGCGTTCGCGACTGGTCCACAAAGTATGGGGAAAAATTGAAAAATTAAAAAAAAAACGTTTACAAGTGTTTTGATATAGATGTATATAAGAATACATTGATAAGTATGTTTTAACTTAAATAGGGATGATATAATAAAATTGAGGGGTCTGCGTTCGCGCCTGGTCTCCGCAGAATGGAAATAGGCACAAACTTTAATAAAGACTTTTCATATCTATTTGCGTAAGTATACTTTGATAATTATGTTTCAGTTTGAAGAAATATGGTATAATAAAATTATGGGGTGTTCGTTCGCGCCCGGCCTCCATAGAATGGAAATATGTGACAAAGTTTAACAAGGGGTTTTAACATAGATCCACAGAATATTATGATAAGTATTTCAGTGTGAACAGATATGGTATAATATATTAGGAAGTTTATCTATTTTATTTTTACTTTTATCATATTTTGCTTTAGTTTTGATACCCCCAAATTCAACCCAAATTTACAACCCTTCCTTTTCATAACCTATCATACTTTCATAAATCAGAGTCCATTTCCTGTCGGCTTTTTTTTTAACCCAGCCATCGACGTGTACTTTTGCTAGTGTATATATACATACATACATATATATATATATATATATATATATACATATTGTGTGTGTGTATGTGAAAGAGAGAGGGAGATTTGAACAAAAATATCACTATATTGATATTACACTGCGTTCTATATAATTATAAAACAGTAGCACACACACACGCACACATACATATATATAAGTACGAAAATTATAATAAAAGAAAACGATAGAAAAATAAAGAGTATAAACATAAAGTGATAGAAAAATATAATAAACTAGCGCCCGACTTTGCCCGGTCGTATACTACGCTTAAATATGATATTTTATTTTGTCCAAAGTTCATATATATTATTGTAGAATCGTGATTTTAAAAGTAACAAAATAAAAACCGTATTTGGGTGTCATCAGTTAGAATATGAAGCAAAATGCAACATTGTAGCAGTCAAAGCTGGTGATGTTACCACCATAACAATATAACATGTATGCGGACTGATTAAAATTAAACTAAATGAATATGCATTACGAATTTTTCAAGTTTGACCACTATTTGACCACTTAGAACCTATTTTAACCGGCTAAATGCCCATAAAAGAACGGTCCATAAAAATCAAATCATCTAAACCCACAGCGCATCTCTTCGACGTCTAGTTTCGGAATAGATAGGGTTTGAAATTATGGAGACAGACAGACATTCAAACAGACATAGTGAGTTGTATGAATTTGATTGCATTGACTGATCATTAAAATAATCAGAACTAATCGAAACAATAAAATAATAATAAAATATTATACAATGAAATATCGAAAGATATATAATAGAATACTATAATAACAAGAGAAAATAGTAACGTGACAATAATATATGAAATGCCAGGTATCTAAATAGAGGGGATATCAGTTTAACGATAATCATGTAGAGCTACATATAAAAGAGCATAAATTTGTATTTCTTATAGTAACAAAAATCCGTAAAAGTATGAACCACAAACATAAAGCAGAAATACAAATATTTGAAAATTAACATATATATATATATATATATATATATATATATATATATATATATATATATATATATATATATATATATATATATTAGGTTGTCCGGAAAATAATGGCCATTTTAGGAATCCTGTTTTGAAATCGGATTTTATCATAGGATTTTTATTATATTTTAGGTAAACATCAACATGATTATTCATTTATATGTGCTCTTTAATAATTTCTTACTTTTTTCTTTTAGAAAACGTTTTATGAGCGAATGAGCCCATAATTTGGAATATGAGAAAAGAAGATGTACGATTACGTTTCCTGCATGAGTTTAAGCTTGGTAACAATGCTTCCCAAACAACTGCAAATATCAATAGGGCATGGGGAGAAGGCATCACAAGTGATAGAACAGTACGAAGGTGGTTTCAGAAATTTCGTAGTGGTGATGAGAGCCTTAAAGATGAAGAAGGTAGAGGACGGCCATCTAATCTTGACAATGAAAATTTGAGAGCCATTGTTGAGCAAAACCCATGGCAAAGTGTCAGAGAAATGTCTCGGGAACTTGGTGTCAGCAGTTCAACAGTGTCGGACCATCTGAAGCAAATTGGCAAGGTGAAAAGGCTCAACAAATGGGTCCCACATGAGATCAATGAAAATCAACAAGCTCGACGTTTTGAAGTGTGTTCGATGCTCTTTTTGCGAAACATTAATGATCCATTTCTTGACCGAATAGTCACCTGTGACGAAAAGTGGATCCTTTATGATAATCGGAAACGATCAGGTCAATGGCTTGATTGTGATGAACCACCCAAACATTTTCCAAAGCCAAAGTTTCACCAACAGAAGATTATGCTGACTGTTTGGTGGTGTGCAATTGGTGTTATTCATTACAGCTTTCTGGATGCTAATCAGAGCATCACGGCAGAGGTTTGCTGCAATCAACTCGAAGAAATGCATCATCATTTACAAAAATTGAGACCTGCATTAGTGAATAGGCGTGGTCCAATCCTGCTCCACGATAATACGCGGCCTCATGTTGCGAGAATGACACTGCAGAAACTCACAGACTTGGAATACGAAACTTACCACATCCTCCTCATTCTCCAGATCTTTCACCCACGGACTACCATTTTTTCAAGCATTTAGCCGCTTTTTTAAGCAACAAAACTTTCAGATCTAATGCAGAGGTTGAATCTTTTTTCAAAGATTTCTTAGCATCTAAGCCAAAGAATTTTTATCAACGAGGCATAGATGATCTAGTTGATAGATGGCAAAAATGCATGGCTTTTGAAGGATCATACTTTGACTAATTTCAATGTCTAGTGTCACCTATTTGATTAATAAATCCTTTTTCTCTAAAATTGGCTATTATTTTCCGGACAACCTAATATATGTAGGTTGGTTGGTTGTTTTTGTTTTACGGCATATAAACGCTTTTTAGGTTATTTAATTCCGAATCTTGTAATTTTGTAATAAAATTTTTAATAGAATATATTTATTGCTTTCAAGTCGGTTTCTATTTAACTAATAGTGGGACCCTAACAGGTACTACAACTCCGGGTCAGAATGGATCTGGAAGCAATGGCAATTAAAGGGTGGCTCCACACTCCCCAAAGCCCGCAAGCTGGGGCCTCACCACTGGATATAGTTTAAGGTCATATCCAGGACCAATATATATAGGAGTTACATAAACACATGACTAAAAACTAATTGGGTTGATGTTAATATTGAACTTAGAGGAACAGTATGCACATTGCTAAGAAGCTGGAACTTATAATGCCTACAATTTATTGAGTTTTAATATTTTTCCTTCAGGGGCTCTTCTATTTGGAAATATATAAGGTTTTATTGAAGTATGAATAACAAAGCACATATAAAGATAGTCAAATACTCGATTTCATTTAAGATATTCATATAAAAATCAAGGCTTGTTTTTTTATTGGTTAGTTTTGGATAGTATATGAAAGATTATGTTGATCTATGCAGTTTTTATTATGGAAAGAGCATTTATGGACATTATCTTTTGTTTTGAGCTTTTATTTTTTAGACCTTTGCCTTTTGGCCAAGATCAAAGTGTAGTATCTGTCCTACAGATGCTGCACTTTCATTTCTTATTCTCTTTCGGTGGAGGAGCAGTACTTCATGACTGAGACAATTGTTTATTTTGGTACCTTTTCTTCACGTTAAAAAAAGACCCTGGTGTCTAACTCTATCCCGTGGGAAGGCATTGTAAATAGGTACACTTGCGGCTTGGTACGATACAATACGTTATTAAAGACTTGTGTTTAAGTTGACATTCAGATTTATTCATAGAGATACATGTTTAAGGGCCAGTGTTATCATGTACGCTTTTGGTATTATCTCTAATATGATATAAATGCCTCATTGTGTGTGAGAGTTCGTTCCTGATAGACTGCGAAACAGCTGAACAGATTTTCTTTAAAATTTACAGAACTTTAGTGTATAAGTCTGGGAGTGATCTTAGTTAAGTTTAATTTATCTACATTCGGTAAAGCAATTTTTCCATGTCGTCGCATAGCAAACATGGTAGAATAACGGGCCGTTAAAATTCTACTATGTGTAAGTTGATAGCGTATTTTTGTGTGTGACATGACCTGTAGGTTAATACTCCCCTCGTAAATTTCTTATTTTTAAAATTTTTCCAAGAATTTTATTAGAAATTTCAAATGTGTATTAGATGTTTTATTTTGTTTGTTTGTTTGTTTGGCATGACAGAGTCTGTAGGTTCAACCCCCGGAAGTAAATTTCTTAACCCTTTCTTCGTTAACTGGAAAGAAGTTTATATAAAGTAATTTCATCAAGGAAACCGTAGGTTCAGTAGAGTGTAATATAGAATAAAACATATATTTGGACTAAGTTACTGCACGGAGACATGTGAGGCTTTTTTTCCAGGGCGATTTCACGGATTTCGATGCCAATAAAAATATAGGAGTGTGAAATATTCGTTAATCATCATTCAGTCCCGGGAAATGTCGAGTCTTACTGCTAGTATTTTATAATAATTTTTCTAAGTTATCACTACAACTTTAACTTAATGTGATAGTGCTTTCATTAAATATGTTATTATGAAGGTTATTAGTAAAGAAATGTAACTTAAAGTTTGGACATCTTTAACCCATATTGTTTTTACTATTATGTAAAAAGGGATATACATGGCATATTTACGTTGGCGTACCGATTTCAATTTGATTACCAGAGTATGGTGACGTTGGACATTGCCAATATTTAAATATTGGCAATATCCAACGTCACTTCGGTGATCATTTGGTAGTACCAGATGGTGTATATATTTTGAGCATGAAGAAGCCGCTAAGCTATTCTTGCCCAAGGCACGCTACAACGCCCCGACGATTCCGGAGGGAAAGGGGACAGGTCCTAAAAAGAAGTTGTAAAATAAATAATTTTCTTCATTTTTAACTGCATAATTAACAAGTATAAAGTTAATGTAGTTTAACGGGATGCTTTTGTAACCACCATATTTCTGAGATTGATTGTACAGGGTGGAACGATAAAGTTGTCGCCATAAAAAAAACAACACCAATGCGTTAAAAAAACAAAAAAAAATTATTGAAAAAAAAACAATTCAGGTTACTTGATTATGTAGTAGAGCTGATATTTATCCAATGTAGCGTCTTCACCTCATTCAATTCCTCGATACGGGTCTCGAACAAAGAGCATGTTTTTTCTGCAAGCGTCGGCGGGAATTAGGCAGATACTCGGCGGATAACGGCGATCAATACGCCTTTGGTGTTATAGCGGTTCATTTTGGCGATGATCTGGATGCATGAAAAAACGAAGTAGTTCAACGTGCTCAGGCCGGACAGTGAAAGGGCGCCAGTGAGAGAAGGGTACAAAGTCGTAGCACTCATTCTGAAGATAATCCTGGATCTTAGTGGACATGCAGTCTGGCACCGAATCCTACAGCATCACCCAGGGTCTGCCAGCGGCCACCTTGTTGCACCAAGAGTTCATCGCACTTTTCAGCACATGCAGGTACATTTCTTGTTGAATTGAAGCCGACTTCGATGATGTGAATTGGCATGCTATGGCCCTTACTAGAAACCACACCAAAGGCTATAACCGTTTCCAGAAGCTGTGTTTTCAAAATTATGGGCACGTCCCTTTGATCGGCAGAGAGCATGAGTTGTACAGCAGCGCATCTCCGGGTTTGCTCGTCGAACATTGTATCACTTTCAGACATGATAGAAGACTCGGGATTTTTACACAACTAGTCATCTAGTAGATGGTCTGTAACCCCCCCCTTCCCCGAAAAAAAAACGAACAAAAAAAATAACCGATTTTCATCAAACAGAAATTGAATTATGTCATTAGGGAGACAATGTTCTTGTTCTACCCTGTTGAAGGATCTGTTCGGAAAAGATATTTGTTTAAGAAGTCATTGTTGATTTATTTTTACTAATAGATTCAGAATATATTGGATTGTTTCTTCTGGACTATCTGAAAGTAGATAAGTCAAACTTTTTACAACCAATACACTGTCATCCGTATTAAGACCTATGAAATAGTCTTAGTAAGGCCATTAACTATGTAAAGGCTAACTAAATGTGTAATCTCAGCGGGATACAAATAACACATAGACATATCGAAGAGTCGTCCAGCTTGCTTTCTTATTCCACTAATTCCTAAATATTCTATTAATATGACCACGAGAAATGTCGGATAGGAAGGTGGCAAATTCTTTTCTTCTTCAAAAAGGATAATAGTGATTGAAAGATAGTAATTATGAATATCGGATTAAATAAACGAACATTTCTAGTTTTTCGCTATTAGATAATCAGCTAATGATTTCAGCCGTGTCGGTACACGCATTCATTTTGTGATTAGATTTCATTTTAATAATTATCTTTGCTAAACATTTTATTTGCGGGTTTTACCTATTTAAGGTTTCGTAAAGTGTATAAGTTTAGTAAAAAGCGCAATTCATAGTCCTTCAAATAATGTATTTTCTTGCTATGTAATTTAATAACAGTATTACTAATCTGTAATTTGTCTGGTATGATTTTGCTAACAGATTTAATTTTAACTACTAAGTGAATTTTTTATTTCTTCTAAGGTTTAGTAATCTTTTGTTCAAACAAATTCATATTATTCCTGTTCGATAAGTTTATAGAACTTCTGAGTTTTGTCAGCTTTTAAGAATATGAGCTTTGAGTTCTTAATTTCTTTAACAATATTCTCTAATTTTATTTGAAATTGTTTTTCTTGTGCGGAAAGTAAATGTTTATTAATATTCATCAAATCTGGTTCAAAATTGTCAAATTGTTAACAGAGACTGCACATTTACTCGTTCCCAAATAGTATTTTAAGATTAATCCCGAAAGAATGTGCTTTCTCTTTCATACATCTGTGACACAGCTGTCTGTGGTGGTCGAATTTTACATTGATAACGGTTAAAAATGAGTTAAGATACAGTTTTTATTTTGTAAACAACTCCGTCAATTCTCGATTGACTCCATTAGGCGTTAGTTGATGTCTCAAACCAAAATAAAGAAAATAATTTCAGCTTATTATTTAATAATTAATTCTTGTAAAAATAGGTTCTGAGGACTGGAGTCATATTTTCTTCTTTGTCTGCAAAATTTGTGATTTAACTACCAAACGAAACCATCCACTTGCGTTAATTTTTTTCAAGGGACAGCAAGCAAACAAAGGCACTTATCTCACTGCCTGATCCAGACTGCGGCTTGCGTTACATCTATCTGCGAGGAGTTTTTCAGTTTGTTTCTTTTTTTTTAATTTTTATTTTGTATTTGCGTTCGTTTACTTTCGGATCACTTGTGAGAAATACCCTGAACCGCACATCAAACACCGCGACCCTATAGGCGATCAAGGTCACGCTACTGAACGATATTTGAGTGCTTTGAAAATCAGACCCACCTGGGACGACACTTATGTACCGGTGAACATGCCTTGGAGTCTTCGTCGGGTTCGTTTTGTGCCGTTTGTACCAGGACGTGGCCCTTTGGAACTCCATAACGATCTTCATAGAGGCACATTTCATGCTTTTGTGAGCAAGATTCAACCCTATTGGTTCATTGGGTACACGTTTAACAAGTATTTTCATCTTCATAGTCAATACGAAGCAAGAAAAGAAAAATATATTTACATTTTCCTCTAGTTAGATGAGTTTTACTGTAATTTTTCTTTACATATATCATTAATGATGGAAACTCTATACCTATTATCAAAATTAATACATATTACGGTATAGTTGGAAATGTCTTCTTAGTTATTAAACCATTTCCCTCTGATAGGTTCATAAGAGTAGTGGTTTCTGGGCAGAAATCAGAAGCTCTCAGTATTAATGCTGGAGTCCCTCAGAGATCCATCGTGGGCCAACACTCTTCCTGATCTACATTGATGATCTTCCATATCATATCCTTACATCATTTGTAGACATTTATGATGATGACACTAATATCTATGGTAACACATCTAAGACCGTAACCGACCAAGTTCTCTCTGATACTTCCTCCTCTGATCTTGAGCAAGTGTTACAATGGGGAAAGAGGTGACTTGTTACTTTTAATGCGTCTAACATCAAGTTTTTATCTTTATATCATAAACGCTCTGATCCCCATCTGGCATCAGTTGAAATGAATGGCTCTCGTCATGGGGAGGCATCATGTTTTGACAAGCTTCTTGGCTTGACCTTTACTCCTGATCTAAAATGAAATACATATATCCAATCCGTTGCTACAGCTGCTGGACAAATGGTTGGATCCTTCTATCGATCAAGTAGATATCTCACTTCTGATGCAATTCTCTATCTATATAAGAGCCAGGTACGTCCAAGGATTGAGTACTATTGCCACATTTGGGCAGAACCTACTAGAAAGGACATCCTGCCTTGATAGAGTTCAAAATAGACTTTGTAGACTTGTAGGGGATGCCATTCTCTCTTCCCTGCAACCTCTTTCTCACAGAAGAGATGTTGCGAGTTTGTCTCTGCTTTATCGTTATTTTCATGGAAAGTTCTCGGCTGAGCTACAATCTATGGCCCCTCGCCAAAATTTCATAAGAAACACCCGTCTAGCAAAAAATGCTATCACTAATTTCTCGACTCTTTATCCGTGCCGTAACCTAAACGTAGATTCAATGAGCAAAGCTTCTTTCTTAGAACTTCACGCCTATGGAATTGTCTTCCATTTTCCTGCTTTCCAGCTGACTACAATATGTTTGTCTTCAAGTCTAACGTAAACAAGTTTTTGATGAGTCATTCCATATAAGTTAACAAATTTACAGAATTTCCATTACTAACGATTACCATATTGCCCACTATACTGTACACTCCTCTCCTTTATCCTCAAGTGACCTATTGACCTTGATAACTGGTGATGCCTATGTAAAAAAAAATCTAAGCTTTTTTTTCTGAGAAACAAATTTATAGGGGTAAAGTAAATATTTTGCACTGAATTTCGGAGATGATCTTGTACATTCTCAAGAAAAGGGAAAAGTGCGTTTTGAGCGCACTGCACACAGAAGTAGAAATACTATTTAATCCTCGGACTTATCCGACTCACCTATAGGTGGACGCTTACACAATGAGTGAAATAATTACTTGAGCAATAGAATAATATGACTTCGACATATATTTTTAAGGCTTAAGAATGTATCTCATTAAAACGTACTGATCAAGTAAAAATATTTTTCCTTAAATAGCCGGTTATTTATGCATGTTCTTTTCAATCAAACAAAACTAAGTTCGGAATGAAAGACTCCCATTTTTAATTACGTATTTTCACGCTGTTGGGATCAGTTTGGCGCACATTTTTTGGTTACGCCTATGTATATATTTCAAAGAGTTGTCTAAAAATTTATTATGCGATAAATTACAGAACATTTTATCGTTTGATTTAAACTATGATTAGTTTTCTTCCTTCATGCCTGCCACTCGGTTAAACAAGATGATTACTTTCACGTCGTTTTATATAAAACAAATAAAAAACACAATCTTTAATACCCTATAAATATGGTGAATAGGACACATTTCTACTTAATGGCATAGGAATGTCCGGAAACGTTATTAACATTTCCTTTTAAAAAGTAACACATTAATATAGTTTATTTTTGTTTAATGTTGCGTGTATTATAACATAGCATTGATCTTTGTAAAATTTAAAATAAATAAATTAACGAATGAACTGAACACATGGCGTTTCGTCATTTCACTTAATTTCGTACCGAGAGCGATAGCGCATGCGTAATCTATCTTCTTGCAATTGAAACAGCCCGGTTTCCAATCGCAACTTAAAACGATCGCTCAATGTAGTCAGAGCGAATAATTGCTGCAAAACCGCTATTTGTGTGTTGCTATATTCGCTCCCATTTATCCGTTAAGCTTTTTGTTAAGAGAGGTAATGTTTGCAAATTATCGTGAATAATGTGATCTCGGCATTCAATAATGTAATCAAACAAGTAAAAAAAAATAACATGTTTTTTTTTTTTTAATTTAATGAGGAACACCGATCTAAGCTATCTGACTCATTCTTAAGAAATCTGGTTTTGGATTTTCAGTTTAAACCACTCGCCACGATGAATAGCCATGAATACGCCGAAACATACGTTTGTGAATGAATATGTCGACTATCTAGACCATAGTCGGTTTCCTATACATTAGTTCTCAGTAGCTTTTTTAAAAGCATAAATTGCACGTTCAGTGAGTCAAGAAAGGTGCTCATTTATGTTTGTTTATTTACGTAAATTTTACTTTTCTCGATATTTTGCCGATTTTAATTTTTCATTCAAGCATATTTTTCTTACTAATCACATAGTCTTCGTCGGAGTAGACAACGCTTTCTTTGTGTTAAGTGCTATTACTGACGCGCTGCTAGGCGGTGTGCTCATAAATGTTCAATATTTTTCGTTAGTAATTTGTAAGAATTGGTATTATCTTGAATGCGTCTTGATACATTTTCTGACAAATAACTTAACAGAACACCGGCGAGCACTACAGCTGATGCACTGACTGTAATTACGCGTAGGACCATTGCATCTATCATCAGCTAATGATCATGTGGAAATGTTTTCCCGATTTTCTAAACTTCCTATAATATATATTTTAATATTAATCTACGATAGACAGACGCCCGAAGCTGAAACTCTCAACGTTGTTATGCACTAAGGATCAGTCCTGAACCAAACTCTCTTCGGCATCTTCATCAATGGTTTCTCAAATCACATTATGAGGTCATTTCTCGACACGTATGAAAACGGCACTACTATCTACTATGACACGTGAAAGGTCACCAATGACTAAGATCTCTTCGAGTGTCTCTTTTGCGATTTTGAGAACCTGATGCAATATGGTAAAATTTGGCTGATTCTTTTTCAAATATCAAAACCAAGCCTGTATTTTCTGACCATTAACGCTCTTTTCTTGAGTTGCCAACAATTGATATCAATTACTATTGTCTCAAAGAAGTATTTTCTTTGTAAAACTTCATGACCTTGATTCGTTTCTGACCTTAAATAGAAAAACAAACTTATATCAAGTCTTTTGCAAACCTCGCTGGAAATATGATTGCGTGATGCTACCGCTTCAGAAGTTATCTCACTGCCGGCGCATCCTCTATTTTCATGAATGCTAAATACTCCCTATAGTAGATTACTGTTTCCACACCTAGTTAGGTACTGCTCATAACTTATCCTGCATTGACAGAGATCAAAACGTCTTCTAAGCCTAGTAGGTGCCCTTTTCTCCAACCTACAAAAGTTTCTAAGAGAAGAGAAGTCGCGATACTCTCTCTGCGCTATCGTTATTTTCATAAAAAGTGGTTGTGTGACCTTCAATCGATGGTTTCCCACACACACTTTCAGCAATGCAATCGTTTAATAATAACTAACAACAATCCCTATACACGATATCTGTGCGTAAATGTAAATGCAAATTCCATGAAGAATGCTTGTAACAATGTGCTACTGACTTCTCTTCCGAGCTAACGCAACCATGGTTGTCTTCAATTCCAATGCCAACGAGTTCATGATGTTCCCGTACTGAAATAATCAAATTATACCCAATTTCCGCCACTAACATAAGTACACAGTTGTTTAAGCGACAATCTTACACTCAATAATCGTTATTCTCAAGTCACCTTCAGGCCTTTATAAGTGGGGAATCCATTATTAAAAATAATATCGATGCAGACTATTAAATATAATAGGTTTATGCAAATATTTAATAAGAAATTCCATCTCATTTCCATATGCATCATTAACATTTTTAAAAATCTTCATAAATACGAAATATATTTTCGCAGAATATGTAATTTCCTGTATTCCTATTGTTTTAACATGTATTATTAATTTCACTGATTATTCATTAATATTCTGTATTATTATTATTATTATTATTATTATTATTATTACATTTTAAAGTTCATTCCATTATATATTTCTCTAATTTGTTAAGGAAAGAATAAGGCTTCGCCTAAATTTTACAGATATTAATTAGCAGTATTCTCTACGATGCATTCCACCTCCTTCTTTTCCTTGTTTTTACCTTCCCTTTAAATCTAAAACTGTCTTGGTTATCGTCGAGGAAGAGTTGATTGTATTGCGACTAATACAATCTCAAGACAGAATCTTTGCCAGAAAGTACAATAATAAAGATTGTTGTTCTACCTAGGTTTGAGGGTAAACGCTACAGTATTTTCTGCTACTATGTGAGAAAAAAAAAGTGATGCATTGTGGAGGAAAAGGCGACATTGATATCTTCTTCCTGGCGAGTTCAGATTTACAAAGTTTTCCTTAGATACGAATAAGCGCTGCTTCACTTAATAGTAACATGATTTTTAAGTAGTGGGAAGATAGTTGAATTCTAGCATTTTGACGATTCCTATATGTATCAGCGCAGAGAGTATGCAATAAGCGAACATTAAAACACCGAAAGCATTTATTTTGTGAAAAAAAATATTTTCTTCAAAATCAGACAAAAAAGGATGCAGAACCCGTATCCAATATGCAGATCAATTTAGCAAAATTGGAATAAATAACAATCAACAAAATACGATACCTATTCTAAAATATAGACGAGTTATTGAAAAAATGGATTCAATGAAGGATATTCTTTATGAGCAGAATGAGTCCATCAGAACGAGAATAGAAAAGATATCAGGTATTATAGACGTTTATATCCCGCCATAGTGGGTAATAATTTTCTAAATTTGAATGAAACCGTCGATCCCACGAAACATTGTTCAAATTTAAAGTTTTAATTTTTTTAAGTATAACGAACTTAAAGAAAAGACAGTAGAAAATTAGTTTAGTCAAAATGCACAAGAAAGTTCACCGGGTAATGGTTATGTAGGTATATATAGTGCTAGGACAACAGCATATTCTATTCATTGTTTTGACTCTCGAGTGTGTATCCGTTGATATATTGTATGCTTTTATATAGAGTGATTAACTGTGTCTGTGTCGGATATATACTCGAGAGTCAAAACAATGAAAAGAATATGCTGTTGTCATAGCCCTAGTTATATATTAACTCCAATGCGCAAAACTAGTCAAACAATAAAGTTTATATAATGTTGAAGTTATCTGGTTTTCAAGAAATTTCTTGCCGTTTTTAACTTAAATTCACATGAACACGTATCGGCTCAAGCAAAACTGTATTGATCAAAATAAGCACTATCTGAATAAACTCATTTTTGCCAATGCAAGACAAGGATATTTATTCCAATAACAAAAAACTCTTGCGTTCTGATGGCGAAGAAGTCACTGAAGGTATTTGTGATATCGCTTAGGGGTTTTAAGCATTTCTAACGCAGAACGTTTTTGAGATGTTGAAAAAGAGACAGTAAGTACGTGAGACGTCAGGAGAGTATGGCGGATGAGGCAGAGTTTCGTAGCCCGATTCGTTTAACTACTGCGTGGTTGGGTTAGGCAACATGTTGCATTCGGCTATTGTCTTGGAGGAGAATTCGTCTTTTTCTGTTGACTAATACTGGATATCATTGAAGTTTTTTATGCATTTCATTAATTCGTGTATAGTTTCGCCTGCATTAAAAAAAAACTGTAATGAATGAGACTGGTCTCAGGCCACAAAGAAGTGAGCATGATCTTTTTTTAGATAAATAGTGCTATACTAAATACGAAAGTACAACAATTTTTTCTTTGGTTTTGCAATAGCTTCGTTTTATATTTAACAAGTGTTATTAAAGTATAAAGAAAATTACGTCTATTTAAACAGTTATAACACGCACATAACGGCACATATTGGTTTAAACAGAAGACATATATACGCATAATTGTAAAAAAAAAATCATCATGATTTCTTCCCTGGTAATCGTGCAATATGATATTTTTTATGAAATATATAGGGCTTATAATATATGTAATACGTCATGCTCTGTTGAATGTATAAATTGATTTAATTGTTAGCGTAACTAATCTAATAGGCGTTTTAAAAAGCATGAAATGTCCAGGACAAAAAGAACTCTCTGAGAGAGCCTATTTTCTTCAGAAATGCATGTCAAAAACTTTAATGGAATTATGTCTGATAGGCGCGGCTTGTTACGCATTTTCTGTTTTCAAAATTATTAAAACTATATGAAAAAGATCGATTATTATGTAATACATTTTATAAGTAATAGAGAAATTCATTTTTTATCACATTAATATGTTTGTGTGTTAAATTGCCCATGTGTTTTCGCAATAAATGTTTCAATGAAAAATGTTTTTATATCTTGACTTTAAACCCAATTCCATTTGAGATACTGTGCACAATATATGCTTAAAAATAATGATATGTGACTACAGAGAGAAGTTATTAAATATCCGCAATTATTTAAAAGGAAAGTAAATTTTACTCCTTCCAAATTTAATAGAACTTAGAACTGTAACTCATCCTCGAGTCAGAAAATATTAATTATAAGTAACAATGCAAAGTTGAGGAGATATATGTTTGACATTATTTTTTTCAGCATTTGTATATTTACATATCTCAGTAATGTTATTAAAATGTGATATTTAATGTAAGAGGTCTTCTCAGACCAGTAATTGCCATAGAATGTTTAAAAACGTAAATAAGAATTTGGAGATTCAATTTGTTTTTTTTTTTACTTTGATCATTTTCTTATATGTGCGTATGTTTAATGGTCGTCATCCGTTTCTTTGCTTCTTTTCATTATCAGGTAAATCATTAATTCCAAACAAGACGCCTTGTTACTTAGACAAAAGGGGCTGGTATTTGAAGGAATGCCTTAAATAGGGAGTTGAGCAGTGTGATGTAAATTTTGAGAAGATAGTACAGGTAGAAAAGCAGTACATAAGAAAATGTGTGCGTGGGTGTGGGTGTGTGCGTGTATCTGATTGTGCATGGTTGTTATCAAACGCATAAGTCAATGCTAGATATATTATTATTTTGCAAATTTGAAATTCGAATTGACAGCTAACGAAAGAGCTGTCATCGTTTTTCAATATGTTTTTCTCGGATTTTATTCGTAACATATCTTAACAATAATTACATAGATGTATAGAATAATCTCGTTGACACACCGTTTCCTGCTGGATCACGGAAGTTAAGCAACGTTGAACCTGTACTAAATGAGCGACTATTTGGGACTTCCAGGTGCTACATGTGCTCTCCGCTTATCTCTGCATTGTTTCCAGTCGTCCTGGATTCAAACAATGTCGATTCAGGAGAGGTGTTGTTGTGGGAGTGCGCAATCCTTGCCTCACAATTACACTTGCAGCTGCCCTTACAGAGAGTATCCTTTGTCTTTCGAGACTGAACGGAGGCTTCGATATGTTTGCGAAATACATAATTAACCTTTAATAAAAGTGTAAAAGAGGTTCTTGTTATAGAGGCCAATTAGTGCCCGAAGCGTGTAGCCAAAGGTGCAGAGCATCAAATATTCTGTGTTTCTCTTGTTTTGAAATCTTTGAAAATTTTTACATGTATTAGCGATGGGGAGATATCAAAATTTTTCCCGACTCGGATACAATTACATATTCTTTTCTAAATTCCCAATTCCAATACAAGTACTGATTCCGATACTATAAAAATTTTGCAACAGGTAATTAACGAATAAATGTGTTTTTTTTATGTACAAATAACTGTACTTCCTCGCTAATGTCCGCATATATTTTGCAAAACGAAAAAATATACTTCGGAAGGGGGCATACATTAAAATAGTATTTATTTTTAATTAATGTAGAAATGCATTTTTGACATTCAATGAACTTTTTTTAACTATGCTATTTCTAAATTTTTCTTATTTTGCTTACCGATCGTCGATTTTGTTAATCAGTTATGAACATTTCAAATAGCTTAAACGACGATCAAATACAAACGCGATTTGTTCTAAGAGAAAAACAAATCTTGTCTCACAATTTTCAATCAATACCAAAGACACCATTAGAGAAAAATATTTATACATATATACCCTTTTACCGTCACTATTGTTTTACATAGAAGTCACAACTTATCATGGCCCGCAGGCCACTCAAGGATAAGGGTTAATTGGTATACTTTATTCATTGCGATAATAGCGTAGTAAACATAGGGAGAGGGAATATCGTAAATTTGATTACTTAGGGAGACGGTTCATCAAGAACTTGTTCACGGTGGACTTGAAGACCATCAGATTGTAGTCAGCTAGAAAGCAGAAAAACGGAAGATTCCACAGGCGTGCATTTCTGAGAAAGACGTTTTGTTCATGGAATCTACGTTTAGGTTTAGGCATAGATAAAGAGTGTAGGGAATTGTTGACGAGTGTTTTTCGTGAAAGTCTGGCGAGGGGGGACCATAGATTGAAGTTTAGATAAGCACTTGGCATGAAAATAACGATAACGCAGAGACAGGCTCGCAACGTCTTTTCTGTGAGAAAGTAGTTGCAGGGAAGAGAAAAGGGCATCCCCCACTAAGCTACGAAGTCTATTTTGTACTCTGCCAAGGTACAAAAAACGATGAGCTGCTTCTACCAGGTCCTGCCAAGATGTGGCAACAGTACTCTATCGTTGGACGAACCTGGCTTTGGAGGCCTAAAGTTTTGACAAGCTCCTGGGCTTGACCTTTACTCCTGATCTTAAATGGAACACGTACATCAAATCTGTTGCCAAGGCCGCTGGAAAAATGGTGGGATCTTTCTATCGATCCGGTAAATATCTCACTGCTGATGCTATTCTCTATCTATACAAGAGCCAGGTACGTCCAAGGATGGAATATTGTTACCACATCTGGGCAGGAGCTACTAGAAAGGACTTGTCCTACCTTGATAGAGTTCAAAATAGACTTCTTAGCCTCGTAGGAGATGTCCTTTTCTCTTCCTTGCAACCTCTTTCTCACAGAAGAGATGTTACGAGTTTGTCTCTGATGTATCGTTATCTTCATGGAAGGTGTTCAACTGTGCTTCAATCTATGGTCCCCCCTCGCCAAACTTTCACAAGAAACACTCGTCTAGCTGTACACACTATCAATAATTCCCTCCACTCTTTATCTGTGCCTAAACCTAAACGTAGATTCCATAAACAAAGCTTTTTTCTTAGAACTGCTCGCCTGTGGAATTGTCTTCCGTTTTCCTGCTTTTCGGCTGACTACAATATGGTTGTGTTCAAGTCTAACGTAAATAAGTTCTTGATGAGCCGTTCTATATAAGTTATCAAATTTATCAAATTTTCATTACTAATGATTACTATATTTTCCAATGTCTACTGTACACTCTTTAACCCTTATCCTTGAGTGGCCTCTTGGCCTTGATAATTGGTGATGCCTATGTAAAAAAATATAGGTAGAGAATTGCATCAGAAGTGAGATATCTACTTGAACGGTATAAGGATCCCACCATTTTTCCAGCGACCTTGGCAATGGATTTGATGTTCGTGTCTCATTTCAGATCGGGCGTATAAGTCATGCACAGAAGCTTGTCAAAACATGAGGCCTCCCCACGACGAGGGCCATTCATTTCAATTCATGACAGCTGGCCATCAGAGCGTTGATGATGTAAAGTTAGAATCTTGGTTTTAAATGTATTAAAAGTAACCAGCTCCTCCTTTCCCCATTGTACCACGTGCTTAAGATCAGAGGAGATAGGGTCAGAGAAAACTTGATCGTTTACAGTCTTTGAAGAGCTACTGTAGATAGTAGAATCGTGAGCATAAATGTCTGCGAATGATTTAAGGATGTGACCTGGAAGATCATTTATGTATATCAGGAAGAGTGTTTGGTCCAGGATAGACCATTGAGGGGCTCCAGCATTAATACTGAGAGCTTCAGATTTCTGTCCATCAACCACTACTCTTATAAACCTATCAGAGAGAAATCATTTAATAGTTGAGAAGACATTTCCAGCTATACCATAGTTGGAGATCTTGTGAAGTAGACCTTTATGCCATACCTTATCAAAGGCCTTTGATATATCAAGAGCAATTGCCCTAGAGAGGAAGCCTCTGTCGGGGGACTCGATAATCATATGAGATTTGACTCTAAGCACATTTGCTGTAGATCTAGCAGAACGGAAACCATATTGCATGTCACTAAGAAGGTTTTTTTTTGCTGAGGTGGTTGACTACAGATTCCAGTAGTTCACTCATGACGCACAGGAGACTTATTGGTCTATACTGAGAGGGAGATGAGCGATCACCTCAATTCTTAAATACAGGACATACTGATGAGACATTCCAAGGTGTTGGGAAGCATTTCTCCTAAAGGCAACGCTTAAACAACTTTGTAAGTATGGGCGCTATTTCTGGTTATAGCCTTTGAGCACTATAATTAGAATGCCGCCAGGACCAGTTGCTGTACTGGCTTAAAGGTTTTTGATGAGCTTGGCAACATCACGCACATATATTTGTATGCCACATAGCGCCTTTTCTGATATACGAGGAAACACAATTATCAACATTGTGACGAATCTGTATATTATTCTCTACATCCCACCTATGAATAAATGTTTATGTTTATTTTTACAATAATAACATTTTTTCTGCTAGTTGTTGGTCGGTTGTTTTTGTTTCGCACTATATCAACCCTTTTTAGGTTATTTAATGCTGAATCCAGTTAATTTGGAGAAAAGTTTTTAATACAATATCTGTTTTTTTTTTCAAGTCGGTTTCCGTCCAACCCATAGTTGGGACCTAACAGGTACTACTACTCCTGTCAGAATGGATCTGGGAGCAATACCAATTAATTGGTGACTCCACACTTCCTAAAGCCCGCAAGCTGGGGTCTAACCATCGGATATATTTTAAGGTAATATCCAGGACCAGGTCACTTAGTAGATTGATTTGCGTTGTTGTAAAAATAAAAACAAATACAAATACTACTACTACTACTACTACTACGAATAATAATAATAATTATAATAATAATAAGAAGAAGAAGAAGAGGAAGAAGAAGAAGTAGAAGAAGGAGAAGGAACATCAATTTTAATAAAAATAAAACTATGTGAGAAAGTCCACATACAACCGCCGTCTTCGTTGTTTAGGCCGGTCAAAGTTCTAAGCCGGTCTGTAATTGGTTTAAATTTAAATCTGTAAGTGGATTTGACTTGGCGCTTTTTTGTATTCGAACGATGAACTAACATTCCAACAATAGAATTTCATACTAAAGGCTCTATAATAATAAGAACTAAAATAAACTCTTTGGGCATACTTACCCACATACAACCCTTATAATTATATTGTGTTATTTTGAATTCTTATTCGCGTATGCTGAACTGTTTCCTCTTAGTTACATTTTAATATTTTTATATGTCAAAACTTGTATTCTTATATTATATATCTCATTTAATATGTCTTAACATATATTCTTTCATTTACAATCTAAACGCCCTTAAGCAAGTTTATATTTTAAATTTTATGTCATTATTGCCCTTCTCCTATGATGAGAAAAAATTAGCTTCAAAATACTTTTTTTGTCTGTTATTCTTTCTTCTTTATCTACTTATACTATAAAGTTGTTTGTACATTTTGATTTCTTATCTCTTATAGAATCTATCTATCTATCTATCTATCTATCTATCTATCTATCTCCATATATATATTTATATATATATATATATATATATATATATATATGGAGATAGATATTTACATATATATACGCTTATCTATACGCAAATATAGATTAGTACAAAATCTTACTTCATGTGTTTATGTCTATATCCATATATCTATCTCTATATATATCTCTCTCTCTATATATATATATATATGTATATATATATATATATATATATATATATATATAAATAAATATTAGCTAATATGAGGAGTGATAACATGATAGGGAGAGAGGAAAGAATGAATAAACATAAATGAATTGAAAGAAATTGATTGCGTTTTAAATATTCTCAGAATATAATGTAAGTCTCATCTCTAACGCCCCAATGCTTTTTTTACATGTAGGTCACCACTTATCAAGGCCCGAAAGCATATAAGGGATAAGGGTTACTGCGTGTACAGTAATCAATGAGATAGTATTGCAGTAATCATTAGTATTGGGGGTTTTGATAGAGTGTCTTACTTAAGGGGGCGGTTTGTCAGGAGTTTGTTTATGCTGCACTTGAAGACGTCCAAGTTGTAGTCAGGTGGGAAACAGGCAAGCGACAGAGAGTTCCACTGGCGTGCAGTTCTAAGAAAGAAGCTTTGCTCATTGAATCTACGTTTGGATTTAGGCATAGATAAAGAGTGGGGGAAAATTGTTGACAGTAGTTTCTAGCCAGACGGGTGTTTCTCGTGAAACATTGGAGAGGGGGGGGCGAGGGATTAGAGCTCAGACGGGCACCTGCCATGGAAATAGTGATAAAACAAAGACAGGCTCGCAACGTCTCTCTGTGGTAGAGAGGTTGCAGAGAAGAGAAAAGGGCATCCCCCACTAAACCACGAAGTCTATTTTGTACTCTGTCAAGGCAGGATAGGCTTTTTTTAGAATCCCCTGCCCAGGTGTGCCAGCAGTACTCCATCCTTGGACGTACTTGGCTTTTATACAGATAGAGATATCTTCTGGAGCGGTAGAAGGATCCCACCATTTTCCCAGCGTGCCTGGCAACAGATTTTATGTATGTGTTCCATTTCAGATCAGGAGTAAAGTTAAAACCCAGAAGCTTGTCAAAACATGGAGCTTCTCCAAGACGAGAGCCATCAATTTCAATTGATGCCAGATGGGGATCAGAGCGTTGATGATGTAAAGATAGAAGCTTGGTTTTGGATGCATTAAAAGTGACCAGTCACCTCTTCCCCCGTTGTTCCACGTGCTCAAGATCAGAGGAGAGAGAATTAGAGAGAACTTTGTCATTTACGGCCTTTGATGTGTTGCCATAGATGGTTGTGTTATCAGGATAGATGTCAACGAATGATTGAAGCATGTGTTTTGGGAGATCATTGATGTAGACCAGGAAGAGTGTTGGACCCAGGATGGACCCTTGGGGGACTCCAGCATTAATACTGTGGGCCTCTGATTTCTGCCTATCAACCACTACTCTTATGAGCCTATCGGAGAGAAATGCTTTAATAATTGAGAAAACATTTCCAGTAAATCCGTAGCTGGAAATCATGTGAAGTAGGCACTTATGCCATGCCTTATCGAAGGCCTTCGATATGTCAAGAGCAATTGCCCTGGAAAGGAAACCTTTGTCAAGAGATTCACTAATCCTATGTGATATAACCGTTAGCACATCTGTCGTAGATCTTGCAGAGCGGAAACCATTTTGCATGTCACTAAGAATGTTGTTTCTGTTGAAGTGGCTGACTACTTCTTTATTTAATATGGATTGCAACAACTTACCCATGCCACACAGGAGACTTATTTGTCTGTACTGAGAGCGAGATGACTTTTCACCTGAATTCTTAAATACATGGCATAGGGTGTAGGAAAGCACTTCTCCTTAAGGTAACGCTTAAACAGTTTTGTAAGTATGGGGGCAAGTTCTGGTTGGAGCTTTTTCAGCACTATAACTGGAATGCCATCAGGGCTAGTTGCCTTACTGGAATAAAGGTTCTTGATTAGCTAGGCGACCTAACGCACAGATATTTGTATGTTGCATAGCGTGCTGTCTTTTATAGGAGGAAATACAGGGAGTTGATTGTCACTGTCGCATAGGGTAGAATTAGCTGCAAAGTTCTTGGCAAATAGTCTGGCCTTGTCTGATGCTGACGAGATGACCTCAGGTCCATTGATGATAGTTGGGATAGAACGCACACTTCTGTTCAAGATCCTGTTTGCTATTTGCCAGAACTGGTGGGAACCAAGCTACTTTGGATTTAACAGACTGAGCATATAGCTCTCTTGCATGTTTTATTACTGTTTTACAGTTATTGCTGGCAGTTCTGAAAGCAGCTTTTATCTGAGTACATCTATTACGTTGGTAGCTATGGAAAAAGTGATTTCTGTGCGCGATGTCACCAGCACATTCAGGAGACAACCATGACTGGCTATTAGGTTTTTGTTGGAATTTTTTGGATGGTATGAATCGGTCTATTCCTATAATTAACCATTCGGTCTGGTCTGATACTATAGAGGACACATCATTTTTTAACATGAAATGCAGATATAGGTCAGATATGAATGTACGGAAGCTATCCCGGTCAGCCATAGAGTATCGATATACAGTACGGTGGAGAGGTACGTCTGGAGACTTATTACATTTCATTTTTATCTTAACTTTACAACAGAGTTGTTAGAGGATCCCAGAGGAGATAGAGCGGAACATGATCACAGCTCAGGGGAAGTTATGAGGAAAAGGTCTAGAAGGCTTGCATATTGACTGGGTGTATCGGGCACACGGCTGGGTTCGTGAACAATCTGAGTGAGGTCATAGGCAATGGCAAAATCATGACAACACCTCCCCTCGTCATCGGTTTTATTTGAGTGGGTCAGCCATTCCACATTATGGACATTGAAGTCACCACAGATGTCAATGTTAGCCGAAAGATGAGCAGACAGGATGTGGTCAATTTTCTCAGATATGCTCTTAAAGATAGTAACTCCACTGTTGTGGGGGCGATAGAGGGCAAATATAAATGCAGTGGTTTAAGCTAGTGCGACCCTAAAGAACATATAAGGTAATTTAGGGTCTTCCCTGGAGATTTCCATACCACATTGGAAGACATCTTTTATGTTAGCACATATTCCATGTCCATGGCGAACTTGGGGGTCAGATTTAGATGTTAAGTCGGAGTATCCTTTAATTATGAGTTCGTCTAGAGAAGTGGTTGGCCCTATGCCAGTTTCACTTAGAAAGAATATGTCCGGTTTTGTCTCCTGTAATTGTGTTTAAACCTCTGGAAGGTTGGAAAGTAGACCCCTGATGTTGGAGAAGGATACCTGGTAGTAGGGGTCTACGTTGGTGGATGGAGTTCTAGGTTTATTCGTGTTTCTTTTTTGGAGATTTGTCATGATTGAGGATTTGGGGTTTGTGGAGCAGGTCGGTAGACTTGGTTGGAGCAGGACAGAGAGGGAAAATAAGAGAGGAAAAGACAATATGTTTTTGTGGCACATGATAAGGTAAAGCAGTAACAATTACCCACTAGTATGGCATCGAGAGGCCCTACCAGAAACTACTGTATGGCCCAGAATCCATTCACCAAATGGCAATACAGCAGCCCCGGTACGTTGCACCAGCTGATAGGACGGACTCCTTAGTCGTTAATCCAAGGTTTGGGTCCCTGACTATCAGGCGGTAACGTCAGCCCAGATAAAACGTTTACCTCTAGCACCCTTACTAGTGATATGATCACAAGGATAGACATGGAAACAGAAATTTTTCGACATCTCAGGCTACTCTTTACAAAGTACTACCGACCTAGAAAGCAGCTTTTTCTTCACCCTTTGTCAGAAAAATCACTCATTGGAAATGGGGGGGGCTTAAGGACAAAAACAGAGAAGCCAGAGTTACTGGAGCTGCCGATAAGACATCCCCATGAATTATCTACTCTCCATTGAAAAAAAAGTAAAATAAATAAATAAGTAAATAATCTAAAAATAAATAGAAAAAAAATGTGAGAAGGACTTATTAATATCTATTTACCCATCCCCGTCTTAGGATAGTACTTGAAGATAGTTTCCCCTCCCATGTTTATGCATTATCTTAATCTAGGTCGAGCTGGGATGTTAAACCGTTCCAGCTCCGCCCCATGATAAATATGCTATAATGGAACTTTTATCAAATTGAAAAGATCTGGTTATTTTAACTCGTTTAAAAAGCTGGTTAAGAAGTAATACCTTTAGGGTTTTGTATTAACTTTACCTAGAAGTAATGCATACTTAAGAAAAATAAATAAATAAATAAAATACCAAAAAAGCTGCGTGTTTTTGAGTTCAAATAATATGCAAATATAATTTGGGAAGTGTTCAGTTTCATGGGAGACTTTTTTTTTCGTTTTAAATTTCAGAAAAAAAAACAAAAAACACAAATATGGGTTAATAGTATTTTTGACAAATACATTTAGGAGAAAGATAAAACAAGACAAATATTCAGGATTAGAGTCAAACCTATATTAATGAAAAATAAAACATAAATAGACTAGACATGTTAGTGTTTTTTTTCTTCTACTGCTTCTTCATTATCTCTCTCTTTCTCTCGGTCTCTCTATCTTTATATATATATATATATATATATATATATATATATATATATATATATATATATATATATATATATATATATATATATACTGTGTGTGCAAAATCCAGACTTCAAGACAAGGTGTTGATGGCAAGGAAAAGTGTATTTCATTTTATGTTACAATTGTTTCAATGTCCAGTTCGACAGTTTCAAGCATTACATCGTTTGAAAATTTTTGGCAATGTAGCATTTTTTGAATAGAAAGAAACAAGAGGGGGGACCCATAACGGGAAAAACATGCGAGAAATATTTACCTTGGTTGAGGTTACGGAAAAGCCCATATATATATATATATATATATATATATATATATATATATATATATATATATATATATATAAACTGTGTGTAAAGATCGTATGCAAAATTTAAATTGGTATGCAGGTATGCGTCTGTAATGTTTAATTCTTAATATGATACTGTTCATAATCTTTTTTTTGCATAGGCATCGCCACTTATAAAGGCCAAACCTCACTCGAGGATAAGGGTTAAAAAGTGTACAGCAGAAATTAGACAATATAGTAATCGTTAGTAATGGAAATTCGGTAAATTTGTTAACAAGTGGGACGGCTTATCAAGAACTTGTTTACCTTAGACTGTAAGACAACCATATTGTAGTCAGCTGTAAAGCACAAAAACGGAAGATAATTTCACATGCGTGCAGTTCTAAGAAAGAAGCTGTTTTCATGGAATCTACGTGCAGGTTTAGGCACAGATAACGAGTGGGGGGAATTATTGATATTTTTTCAGCTAGACGAGTGTTTCTTATGAAAGTTTGGCGAGGGGGAACCATAGACTGAAACTCAGTCGAACACTTTCCATGAAAATAACGATACAGCAGACAAACTCGCAACATCTCTATTGTGAGATAGAGGTTGCAGGGAAGAGAAAAGGATATCTCCTACGAGACTACGAAGTCTATTTTAAACTCTATCAAGGCAGGACAAATCCTTTCTGGTTGCTCCTGCTCAGAGGTGGCAACAGTACCCCATCCTTGGACGCACCTGGCTCTTATATAGATAGAGAATTGCATTAGCAGTGAGATACCCACTGGATCGATAGAAGGATACAGCGGCCTTGACAACAGATTTGATGTACCTGTTCCATTTAAGATCAGGAGTAAAGGTTAAGCCCAGAAGCTTGTCAAAACTTTAGGGCTCCTCAAGACGATAGTCATTCATTTCAACTGATGCCAGATGGGGATCAGAACGTTGATGATGTAAAGAGAGAAGCTTGGTTTTAGATGCCTTAAAAGTAACCAGCCCTTTCTTTTCCCGATTGTACTACGTGCTTAAGGTCAGAGGAGAGAGAATTGGAGAGAACTTGGTCGTTTACTGACTTAGAAGTGCTACCATAGATGGTAGTGTCATTATCATAAATGTCTACAAATGATATAAGGATGTGATTTGGAAGATCATTAATGCAGATCAGGAAAAGAGTTGGGCCCAGAGTGGACCCGCTGAGGGACTTCAGCAATAATACTGTGAATTTCAGATTTTTGCCCATCAACTACTTCTCTTATGCACCTGTCAGAGAGAAATGATTTAATAATTGAGAAGACATTTCCAGCTACACCATATCTACTCAATATTATTAACTTAGATATATATTAATAAACAAATGCATCGTTTTTGTTTGTAAAAATACCAAGTAAACCAAACATTTAGTAGTTTATTTACAATTATCTATTTTGATTGTTTTTACATTATTATACTTTGTAAAATAATGTATATATAAAAAGATTTTAGATCAAATTTCTTGGGTTAATTTTTCAGATTATGCAGTTCTTTTCATTCATGGTTAGTTGCGTTTCCCGAACCATTATACTAAATTCTAGCTCTTGCCACTAATCTCATGAAACTGCAAGTCGCTTTAATTACTAAAGAGAATACTAAATAGAAATGTGACATTAAAAATTAGAATCAACAATTTCGTGCTTACCTGCTATAGATAATAGTAAATGATATTTTCTTCGGTAACACATATCTAAAATTTGAAATTCGAATTGACAGCTAACGAAAGAGCCCTCGTCGTTTTTCAATATGTTTTCCTCGGATTTTAATCGTAACATACATTTACAATAATTACATTGATTACGGAACAATCTCGTTGACAGACCGTATCCCGGTGGATCCTGGAAGTAAAAAAAACGTTGTACCTGTACTAAATGGGTGACTATTTGGGACTTCCAGGTGCTACATATGCTCTCCGCTTATCTCGGCGTTGTTTCCAGTCGTCCTAGATTTTTCCTTGCCACTGAACTCAAGAATTCAGTCGTTATAATTACTGAAAAAAATTCTAAATATGAATCTGATATTACAAATTAGAATCAACAATTTCGTGTTTACTTGCTATAGGTAATAGTACATATTATTTTCTTAGATAACACATCTAAAATGTTATAACAATATTTGAAGATTAATCTTTTGCATTTAACATCTATACGTAGTTATCTTTATATATATATATATATATATATATATATACATATATATGTGTGTGTATATGTTTGTGTGTTTCTATTTCATGAGGCTGCTTATGTTAACTACACACAAAATAGTTTTATTACATGAGAGTTGAAACACCATTAAGTTTCATTGCATTATGATATCTTATGACAAAGAGAGAGTAACCGAAAAGACGACATTTTTTTGCATTTAATTATTGACCCATCAGGCCTGCAGGAGTGGTGACTGACACTGATCCACTCGCCCCATAAACACAATTTCAGAGTGAACGTTTTAATCTAGAATTACAATGTAATATTATCTACTCATTTAATGGAATTCTTTGCATCGTTCAAATGATATCGTTATATATAAAGCATAATATGGCATTTTCTTTATATATGTATATATATATATATATATATGAATATATATATATATATATTTATATATATTTATATACATATATATATATATGGTTTTTAAATCCCCGAAACAGTGTTTCATGGCAAACAACTGATGATTCCTTGAAAAATAAATTATTGGTATTATAGTAAATTTGAGAGTGAGTTGATGCAGTGATTGCATTAAATGACTTACTGATTAGATGGTTTTCAAACGAATGATAACAACTATTTTTTGTATAGTTTTAAAGGTTAAAAACTTCAAAGACTATATATATATATATATATATATATATATATATATATATATATATATATATATATATATATATATATATATATTAAGCGCCCTCTTTGGGTAGAGCACTGTCGTAAATAATCTCACTCACTACTTTATTACGCGTAGATGCGAGGCTCGCCTTTTTTGGTAAATAAAAAAGACAAGCGGATTCAGCACTATAAAAATGGTGGACGAATGTTGTTAGCGTCGGCTCGGCCGTGGGTCGATGGATAGAAATGGCAATTGTCAACGCGATGGTTCTAGGTTCAATTCTTTGCTAGGGGAGGTGCTACTCTAGCCTCACTGATGAGTTGTGATACAACGATGACTATATACAGATATATATATATATATATATATATATATATAGAGAGAGAGAGAGAGAAAGAGAGAGAGAGAGAGAGAATAAATAACGAATTATAAAAAATAATACCCAAATAATATTGAATTAAAAAGAAAGAAAAAAGAAAAGAACGGAAAATGAATTTATGAAATATATTATTTTCGTCGCACAGGTTTTCCATCTTCTACAGTCTGTTTTCTTGACTGGTGTTTACCTGGTCCATTTGTCACCGTATGCAATAGATCTATGCAAGAACCATGTAAAAGATACATTTGTTTAAACTATAGTGGACCTTCTAATCCAACGGGCCGCTGAATAATCCATTGACATTTGTTTTAGTTTCTCAAATATCTTTAGTTGCAACAATTTACGGAATCTGTGGTGTGCTTTGAGGACGAACAATGTAATTAATATTTGGATCAATTTTATCAAGTACATAGTCTATTGATACTTGCTTGGTGTCTGTGTTTCACTAGACATTTCTCACATTCCAGGTTAGTAGGCTAAATAATAAAAAACGTAGACGAATTATGACATTTACATTAGAGTGATTTTTTTATGTTTTCCTGCTTAATCTTTATTTTGTTAATGTATTTATCTGTTGATATCTGGTGTCATTGGACGAACATGGTTTTGTTTTGACATAAGTAAAAACCCAATGAAAATGGCTGACAAAAATTGCGACGTAAGAAATAGTATCCTGTTGATTTGACATCGTAATTGAATAATGTCAGTTACATATTAGTCTTTTGAGACATTGAATTATTCCTTGTGGTTCCCTTTTTCTCCTTCATTTTCTTTTTTCTTCTTCCTCTTCTTCTTCTTCTTCTGCTTCTTATTAAATCATTATTACTCACTAGGATTTGGATTTCACCAAATCTCACCAGACTTCCAGTAAGCACCACATTTATCGATAATGTTTGCAAATTAGATCGCGTTATCGCATCGGCCGTTTACCATTGATTTATCGTTACTATTGATCATTGGTCTTTACTCGGATTTGCTCGGCAATAAGTCTCTCCTAGGTCGCAGTTCTCTGCAAACTAATCCGGTGGAGGTCTGGGTAGTGTTTCTACTTCCGTTCTTTCCATCAACTTTGACCATCCTCGATTATTTGGTGTTCTGCCAGTTTGTGCCGACACTACACATTTTATTATTATTATTATTATTATTATTATTATTATTATTATTATTATTATTATTATTATTGTGGTGGCAACCACTTATTTGCATATGCGAATAACATAACACTATAAATGGAAAGCCTAGGTTGGCCTTGGCGTGTCTTACTCAAATGCCACCAGAAGTGACGCCGAAGAGCGTACATGTCCTCCCACCAAGACTCTCTGACTCGACACCGTCATTTGTACATATTGTAAATATACCTTTTCTTTAATACACTTATTATTGCGTTATCTTGTTGTCTGCGTCTTCATTGTATTTCCTTGCTAATTATTGTTCAACCTTGCAACCACAACAGTTGGCGACGAGATATGAAGCGTCAAATATAACAGTTTGACGAAGAACTATTTAAACAAAATATAAAAAAAGTACAACGCAAAGGTTGACCATTTTTTTAAGGAATGCAAAGTGTTGACGAGCAAACGGATTTTACACTAAAGAGAAGTTTTAACTCAAGTGAAAAAAAAAATCTAACGTGGCAAAAGCGACAATTTACGCCGTTTTCTGGGAATCCGACTTGCAAACGAATGTAAAAGTGAATTTTTGTTTTGTCGCTACACGACAATTTTACTAAAGGACCAACTTGCAAACGAAAAGCGAACGTAGTTCTGTCGCAAAAACGACAGGTCAGACCCGTATTACGAAAAGCAAGGAAGTAACCTACGAAAAAAGTTCACCAGTGGATTCTAATTACTGTTCTCCGTAAACAAAACAACAACTAAAGGACTTTTAAATTAATGTTTGGTTGACGTCGGTACTAAAAGGAAATACCATAGCTAAAACTAAAATTCAAGGAAAGGATTTTTTTTCTTGAAGTTGTCACTGAATAACGGATAATACAGTAAAACGTCACGGAAAAAAAGGTAATCTCAATTTAAGAGGTATTTTAATTACTAAAATACTAGAGAAAAAAAACTCAAAGAACTAAATGTACTGCATACATTTATTCAATTGTGACTCGATTAAAAAAAAAACTCAAACGTTTATTTTGTGGAAAGAGTTACTTATTAGTAAGTGCCTAAAAACGGAAAGTCAATTCCATTTCGTGATTCCAGATAAACCTGTTTTATTTTTTTTTTGCAGCGTGACTCGCAAAAAGAATATATTATTGCAAGCAGCGATATTATTATTGAAAACAGGAGCTTACAGCAATTTGTTTTTTTGTTGTAACCCAAACCGGTGTATAGTGTACATGGTACAATATTTTTTTTAACTACACACTAAAAAAAAACAAAAAAAAAAACATGGAAGACTTATCAAAAATGTTCATGCAATTTTTACAAGCACAAGCTACACAAAACGAGCTTTTGCAAACACAAATACAGGCACAGGCTGACCGCGAGGAAAAGAGAGAGGACAGATTATTGAAATTGCAGCAGGAACAAGAAGAAAAGCAGAAAATGGCGCAATTAAAGCAGAAAAAACTGCAATTGGAACAGAAAGAAAGGCATAAGAAACTACAATTGGAATATGAAGAAAGACAAGAGGAACGTTTTGCTAAAACACTGGAACTACTAAAGAGTAATCGAGAAAATGTTGATAGTGTTAATTTCTCCCATACAACTATTTTTAATAGCATGGACACATTTCATTATGTGCCTGAGGAAGAGAAGAATTTTGAAGCATACTACACAAGATACGAGGATGTTTTTCAACTGGACTGTAAAAATTGGCCAAATAGTCAGAAAGTGAGCCTCTTACTCAGAAAATTGGGTACATCAGAACAGAGCAAATTCGTAGATTACATATTACCTAAAAACTGCGGAATTAGAGTTCATGGAAGCTGTAAAATTGCTAAAAGAATTATTTAATCCAAATATATCTTTTTTTCATAAAAGATGGCTGTGCATGAATCTAAGAAAGATGGACAACCAAGATTATTTGACATACGCATCAGTTGCCAATAAAAACTGCGATAATTTTAAGCTTGCAGAACTAACGGTAGAAGATTTTAAATGTCTAATCTTCGCTCAAGGGTTAGTTTCCACGAAAAATGCAGAAATACGCAGACGAGTGTTGTCTAAGCTGGAATCTGAGCAAGATTTAACCCTCCAGAAACTAGCAGAGGACTGTGAAAGGGCCATTGCACTAAAAAGGATTAAAAAAATATAGAAGAATCCGGAGTGGCATATGTAAGAAAAGTTACAAAACCATACGCACCAACCAAGAACTTTACAAAGAAAAGCAATGGAACGGGATATTCCAAAGATAATAACCATAAATATAGTACACAATATAACAAGCCTCTTCCCAGATATAACTGTAAGAGATGTACAGGAAAGCATTGGGAATCAGATTGTCCTTATAAGAAGAAAAAATGCTACATTTGAAAGAAGGTGGGGCACAAAAACGAGTGCTGCAGATATAAAGATTACACCAGAAAGAGAGTACAGCAAACAAAATCAAATACAAAATTAGACAAAGATCGGCGAAAATACGTAAAAGTGGAAATATTTAAAACATCAATAAAGTTACAACTCGACTCCGGCTCCGATGTTTCTATAATAAACCTGAATACGTGGAAAAAGTGGGGAAAACCGGCCATGATGAAAACTAGTAAAGCAGCCCGGACGGTAACTGGTGGTGGTATAAAATTTGAAGGAGAAGTTGTCCTCCCGATAAAATTGAAAGGGATTTCGAAGAAATTAAAAATATTCGTACTAAAAAATAGTGAAAAGCTGTTTGGAATAGATATAATTGAGAAATTCGGACTATGGGATAAGCCAATCAATACATTCTGTAAAAAATTAGAATGTTCTTCTCCAACAACAGTAAATATAAAAGACGATTTAAAAGAATTATTTCCTGAGGCATTCACGACTAACTTAGGTCGCTGCAATAAATTCAAGGCCTCGTTTGAACTTAAAGAAAACGCCAGCCCAATTTTTAGAAAAAAGCGAAATGTTCCGTTCGCTGGGTTGGAAAAGATTGATAAAGAATTAAATAGATTGGAACAGACGGGAATTCTATCAAAAATAGAACACAGCAAGTGGGCAGCCCCCACCGTATACGTAAAGAAAAAGAAAAAGATATTGAAATCTGGATGACTTCAAATCTTGGGAGGGGGGTGTTGTGGTGGCAACCACTTATTTGCATATGCGAATAACATAACACTATAAATGGCAAGCCTAGGTTGGCCTTGGCGTGTCTTACTCAAATGTCACCAGAAGTGACGCCGAAAAGCGTACATGTCCTCCCACCAAGACTCTCTGACTCGACACCGTCATTTGTACATATTGTAAATATACCTTTTCTTTAATACACTTATTATTGCGTTATCTTGTTGTTTGCGTCTTCATTGTATTTCCTTACTAATTATTGTTCAACCTTGCAACCACAACAATTATTATTATTATTATTATTATTATTATTATTATTATTATTATTATTATTACACTTGGGTTGATAACTCCAATCGTAAATTTTATAATGTAATGTATAAATGACGGTTTTAAGATGCTGTTTGGAATTTTTTTTATTTTAGAAATAATCCCTTTAATAATTCAAACGTAAACAAGAGTCATGGGTTTAAGATGTGAAGTTATAACTTCCATAGTATACTTAATTTCTCCTTCTTAAGAAGATAACATACAATGTGATGTTTTAAAAAGAAAACCAGCTCATTATATGAAGGGCATCCCGGCTTGCAAAAAGTCCATGAGCAGTTCAGTAATTGTTTATGAGGCGATTAAAATATAAACTAAAACCATGATATCAGACGAATAATTCCTGCAAGATTAAAACCCTTAAGACTGGTCAGCTAAAAACGCATTTCATACTGACTGTCAAAGGCTTTTCCTTTACTGAGATAAACGATACTTTCTTTAGCTTTGTAGTTTTCATTCGAAGTGTATATTTTATGTAAAATAAAATACGGTGAACAGATAAATATATATATAGATATAAAATAAAAATATATAATATAATATATATAATATATAATATATATATAATATAATATATATATAATATATAATATATATATAATATATAATATAATATATAATCTATATATAATATATAATATAATATATATATACATATATATATATATATATATATATATATATATGTATATACTTAGGGGTACAAAACTTTCTCAGACCTGTTTAAAAAATAAGGCTGAATTCTTTTTATCCATACTAAAGAGTAGGACGGAGGGAACAATTTAATGGAAATTCATTCGAAGTGTATATTTTATGTAAAATAAAATACGATGAACAGATAAATATATATATAGATATAAAATAAAAATATATAATATAATATATAATATATATAATATATAATATGTATATAATATATAATATATATATAATATATAATATATATATAATATATATAATATATAATATAATATATAATCTATATATAGCATATAATATTATATATATATATATATATATATATATATATATACTTAGAGGTACAAAAATTTCTCATACCTGTTTAAAATAATAAGGATGAATTCTTTTTATCCATAGTAAAGAGTAGGACGGAGGGAACAATTTAATGGAGGTTGATAAGAAATTAAATAAACAAGGGGATAGAGTCAGCCGACCTGGTTTCGCCCTCACTTTTCAAAGCCGAATCGAGTTTTTATTTTACTTATTTTTGTATGGTGAAACGAATTCAAACGTGAGCATGAATAAAATAAAATCAAACTATCTGGGAAAAATAGGGAAACGACTAAAATAAATCTATCGTTCTTATAATTATACAATTGCGAGGAAACACTTTAGAGACTAATCACGTCACGACTCAAAAGACACGAGGAATAGAGAAAGAAATAGAAAAAGAAAATAGAGAGAAATATATATATATATAATATGGAGAAGAAAAGAAAAGATATAAATGGTTATTATAAAGAGAATAAGGATTAGAAGGGAAAGGAAAGGAAAGAATGATGAGATCTAGTTAAAGAGAGAAAGAGAGAAAGTAAGAATTTGACAGTATATAGAAAAAGAAAAAGAAAAAGATCTGCGTGTCAACCAATTTATGAACAGTTATACAATTCAGTAATGAAACATATTATTACAAATACATACAGAAGATACAATCCAAGCATCAGAAATGAACATGAATATCTTTTCTTTTCTTCTCCATATTATATATATATATATATATATATATATTTCTCTCTATTTTCTTTTTCTATTTCTTTCTCTATTCCTTTTTTTCTCTTCTCAATCACTCTCTCTCCATTGTAATCTTTTAACTTTATTTAAATTGCCCCTCCCTCTTTACATTTTATAATTAAAGTTCTGTGTTTTAAGTTTTTTAACTCCAACTTTTAAAGAGTTCCTACCTAAAATAAAAATCCATTATTCATTGAACTTTTGAATAGTCAAGTCGCTGCCTGATGATATCTGTTGTTTGATTGAAACAAGTGGCTATTTGTAGCAGCGGGATGTGAGCATGTTTATATAACAATAAACAAGTATATATATATATATATATATATATATATATATGTGTGTGTGTGTGTGTGCGAACGACATTATTTTTGCACCAACCTAATAACGCTAGTGAATAAGAAAAATACGCTTAATATTCTATATAACTCCAATTTTATAGATGCCTCTGATTATTTGATGTATATTACGTCAGTCAGCCATTATCTTAACTCATATACAGAATAATAACTTTTACACCCTGCGTCTCGTTCTCTCATCCAACTTCCGCAGCATTAAACATGGTTAGTAGCAGATTGGCGACCATTTCGTTTCATCAGGCGGTGTATTTAAATTATGGTTGACAGGTTCGTGCAACCGCTTACGTTAGAATCTCCTCTAGCGACAATATACGAACGACGAGTGACCGCTTATGAATGTGATTTTCCCATTAAATATTCTCCTTTGGACCTGATTAGTTTGGGCGCTCCTTCTACGTGTTTAGAACAGCCAGATGTGGTAGATTAGTATCATATTCGGGACACTATACCATCCTCATTGGAGAGGATATATATAATAGCCCACTAACCCAACTACAAAGGGTATCAGGAAATTAGATTTCTCTTCATTTTAATCTTTATATCTCCCTCATTTTGAAATGCCGGCGCTTACTTAACATCCTCACAAAATCTTCGCAACAGAATTTGATCTTCAGAATTCGAACTATTCCTGAACATATAGAGTGACAATAAATTATTGCCAGCGGCACTCTCTCTCCCCATTCCTCCTAAACCCTTACCCCCAGATCTGTGATCATGGCCGCTATCACGTGTAAGCGAATAAGTTTCTATTCAGGTATATCAACTGTCGTTTGATCTTCGTATTTCAAGCCGCACACCTGTACCTTTTTTTTTCTGTCCTATGCCAATTATTGGCTAACATTTTCGCCAAATTTACAAGCGTGGTATTTACGTGTTCCGAATCAGTGGTTGTGAGCCGATGGTTTGGGGGCCCAGCAACACTTAATAAGACATCTATCAAAAAGTGAGCGTCGTGTCATCGTCGAGATTGGACGTTTGTAATCAGGTGTGCTAAGGTTTAATCACTTCATGAATCAGCAGGAATAAAAGAGAGCGATCGCGTCATCTGATAACTGACTTTCTTTTTGCACCTCGTTATTAGATTATTCCTTCTTTGTTGAAATAAAATAACCCCCTTCTTTTTTTTTCTATGTATACGTTTTTAATACTGAAAAAGATAATAAGTCATGCGATGAAAAGAATGTTGATTTAATGTTTGTAATAGCACAATATTTACCAACGGCGGGCAAAGTGAAATCTGACAGGTGCTATTTATTTTAAAATTTGTTTACCTTGATTGAAAGAAAAACAAAGTTTTAAATATTGAGGAAAGACAGCAGACGAATTTGATCGCGACTTCAAATCTGGAGATAACGTGTGTCTCTCGAGTTACCGTTCGTTTTAAGCTTTGATTATTACAACTTTGTTAACGATTAGGTGATGAGTTAAGTCTAAGAAAATTGTTATATAATTTTAGTGGCTGACTTCTCAACTTGCAACGATACAGTTTACCGTACTTACTATGGCTGCAGTGTAAGGTTCTTTTACTTAAAGGTGCTTCGTTTCAATTTGTCTGAAAAAAAAATGATTTATATCGATCCATAAAAAGTTCATTGATACCCTCTGGCATACGTTAAACAGAAGTGCATACACACACACATACACGCACACACACACATATATATATATATATATACATATATATATACATATATATATAGTGCAACCCGGATATAATAGATCCGAATATACGGAAAACTGATACAAAATAGGCTTTCTCTGGTCCCAAATTAGAGCCTGTGTTAATGTACAGTGTAACCCGAATATAAAACCCATGATAAAAGTGGATCCCGGATATAAGAGACTTGTAGACACATGGGCATGCGTCTCTTATATACGGGTTAACTATATATTTATATATATATATATATATATATATTCAAAAAGTATTGTTACTCGGCCTAACTTGATCAGAGTGGACTGCAGATGGACTGTTTTCAGGACAGAAGTCAAGCATTCGTAACCTTAAAATGTTATGATGTAGACATTGGGTGTATGGATCTCATAGAAAGCGTCCCTTGAATCGACATGTATCCGAAGCAGAAATGCGTTATTGAATTGCTGGCAAAATTGCATTGGATATGGTGGTAACTATTTAGAAAAATACAATCTGGTACACCTCTTCTCGTTACACTTCAACATTTTCAGTTAAAAAAAAAAAAGATTTAATGTTGGAAATACGTTTGCGCATATACAAATATATATATAGTCATCCCCATACAGTACTGTTGCCTTGTATCACAACTCATCAGTGCAGCATCTTTCTCCAGCCGGTGATTGAAGCTACAACTACTGCATTTTATATTCGGCAGCTCTAACCATTGCCCTATTGAGTCAGAGCTCGAAAATAATCTCTTCAGATGTCCATTAAATAAACATTGGTCCACCACATTTACAGTGCTCAAGCTGTTTGTTCATTTACAAACAAACAAACAGTGGGCTTCGGTTTATATATATATATATATATATATATATATATATATATATATATATATATATATATATATCTATAATCGCACAGCAATGCAGAGTCGTACAATTCGTTTAAATATGACATTTTGATTAATGCAAATTTAGTATTTATTATTATATTATTGGACCCAATATATAATTATGATTTAAAACAGATTAATTAAAAATGACTCGTGCGCCACCACCGACAGTCGAAACCAAAAACGTTTAGCTTACGATTTGTTTTTCCTCTAGATTTAATGACAGCTCTGTAGATATGTTTGCTGCAAGGCAAAAAATTGAAACATGGAGTCAACAGCTACTACGTTATGTATGCATATTCGTAATGCCCGCGTCCGACTTTTACCTGGCAAATTTCATTTTTATTTTTAATTTCCATACTTTAGTACCGATTTTCCCGGGGTAAAAAGCAAATATAAAGCTTTGCATGGGTTCAAGTATATTATATATGAAGACCAACAGCTCTATCCGGGGTTTGGTAGGCAACATTTTTTAAACGAAAATATATACGTATACATAAATATACATGGATAGAGTTTTGTGCTTACTATTAAGTTTTACGCAAATATTACGAATGTATGAATCATTGATATATCTAGTTTAGTAGAAAAATATGTATTAGTTAACTATATATGATGATCACATAAAAATTCGATAAAAATAATAGGGAATCAATTAAAATGAATGTGAAACAGAATATGCAAATTAAATAGATCTACTGCAAGTGGATGCAATTCCACGACCAATATAAAAGAAAGTTGTATTATTGTTAAATAAATAGCAAAAAGTACGTTGGCCTTCGGACCGGGATCAAAGTGTAGTGTCTGTTCTGACTCTGCACTTAAGTTGATTTATACTCGGTCAAAGGAGGAGAATCCCCTATACTGAGACAATTATTATTTTGGCTATTGCCAGAGTGACCTCTTTTGACCTTCTTTTGGGGAGCTGGTTTTCTCCGACATTAAACACGACCTTGTGTCACATTTTACTTTCGTGAGGAAGCAAATAAATACCAATAGAAAAAAAAAGCGTTTAATGTTTAGAGATCATATACTTATTTCCACAGCTAAACAAAGTCGCAGCTCACAATAGCTATGGCAGCCATGTTACCGGGGGTCTAAGACTCAAGTTTCGCCCTCATTTTGGCTTATCAGTTAGACATATCTGAACTCGGGATTTTAAACCCGAGCCTCTTGCATGAGAGGCGAGTACTCTGCCACCTGAGCAAACCAACATCACACACTTCACAAAAGAAAGTGCATTAACTAACACAGATCAAGAAAACCACAACGAAATCCGACCATGGAATGGACCTATTTCGTCTCGAACCAGGGATGTGGTCATCTAATCAAGCTATAGCCCAAGCCGTAATTAATCTTGCCTGCATATGAAACGACCTGTACGAAAGAACGATAATTTTTGGTCTTTTTTTTCGATTTAAACTTAATATATGGAGGATATGAACCTGTTGAGAAAATTCGATTTGGTTTAAGCGGGTAGAAAAAAAAACTGCTGAAAGGGTTCAAAATCGAAAAAAATAAACTTTGCAGGCGTGCCAATTTCAACGAATTATTTCTTAACGTTCCTTAATACTTTTTGATGGCCGCTAAATGTTTAAGTTTCAGGCTCGAACGGGCTGCTGCATCTTTCAGATGTTCAAATACCATAGCACTTTTTCATTAGTTCTGCAACTATCTTTATGATTCAAACACTGCCGTGTTTGAATATATTGTTAAGTGGAAGTTTTAGTCATTTAGAACTGCTTTAAAGCTTCACTACATTTTCGACCAAATTTCAAACCATTATTAGAGTTTATAGGTCACCTTCTCAGTAATATTGCTTTTTTTCCCCTTTTTCGTTAAGTAAAACAAAAGTTATGGTGATTTTACTGGTGTTCAAATTCGTATAAAAACATAGAGCGACGTTTTTTATGACTGGTTTCCATAGCAATCACGCCGCCTCAACGACTACTGTTGCAACCAATTCATCGCTATCGCTAAAAGAGAAGTAACAAGTGAAACAGAGAGAATGAAAAAATGAAAGGGGGATACTTGTGGGGATTTTATTGAAAGCTGAAATGTGCCGTACATTCTTATTATATATGTGTATGCTATGTTTATGGGGGGCAACAAATAAGATCAAAGAACACATGAACTTACTGGAATTCTGGAAAATTAGGGATTACAATAGAAAAATGCGAGCATGAAAAGTAATATGGTTCAGCTAAAACATGGAAAAGTAAAGGACTAGTTGTTAAAACTGGAAAAGAAATGGTCACGATATTGTAGTAAAATATATAATAAATTATAACTTAAAATATTTCAGCATTAAGATTTTTTAAATTCAATTTTTACATTATATAATCAATTTTTCTACTGTATACATTATGTGTTATTGCTTAAACAACATCAATTTTAACATGTTCAAGTGGCTGATATAGCGGCAATCGCGAAGGCCAGTTGTAATATGATTATTAATCTGTGATTTTTATTGTGGCACAAAGGATTAACAGCAAACAATAATGCAAGTGCAAGGATGCAAGAGGAACTCTGCGATACGCTTATAATTAAAACGAACATATATATAAGTAGTTATATTTTTTTCGAAAAAAAAAGGATGCCAGCAGAGTGCTCTATTATGAGAGAAAATTACGCAAATTAGAGCGTATTATTTATATTTTGATTTACAAACATTTGAAGTGAGATGTCATCGTTACCGTCGGTTTCATAGATACCCATATCAAGCTTGATATGGGTATCTAAAACAGCTCTCTATTTTCAGGTTTAAACCGACGGTACCGATGACTTATCTCACGCAAACACTCTGTAAATAATATGTGTGTGTGTACTTTTTTTTTTAGATTTCAATGAAGAAAGCCAACAAAAACAGCCTTGTTAAGAAAAGGGAACATCGCAATAGTTTTACTAACCTACTTACTTATCATTTATTGCACCGTAACCCCAATTTTGTGGTGCGTATTTAAAGATCCTGTTGCCCCGATGCTAATTCTAGCGCGAAATCTTTAACCTCTGCCCCGGGTTCGAAACTCCTCGTAAAAAATGACACATAAAGCACGTTAACCTGCTTTATCAGGAAAATCAATGGACAGTGTTTCTCTTAACCCATGGAGCAACGTGTTTATCAGAGATGGAACTAAACACGGGTTTCATAAGCCATTACAGTAAATATTTGTATGATGGCGATGCGACAGCAATCAATTAGACTAGTTGTATGACGCTCTTTTATATCCACATGCAGAGTAACTAAGGGATATATTTATTCATCTATCTATGTTTATTATCCATATCTTTCTAGCTCCTTTTCCATCTCTCTCTCTGTCTCTCTCTCTCATATATATATATATATATATATATATATATATATACATATATATATATATATATATATATACATAAATGTAATTGTATATACGTGCTCATGACTATATATGCATATGCACATGTATATAAGTACACGTAAACATCTATGCACAACTACAAACAAAATCACACACTTAGAATAAACACGCCCATACATACATATATATATATATATATATATATATATATATATATATATATATATATATATATATCCCGAAAATAACGCTTGCATCTATAGTTTCAAATGATCTGAAATAACAGCAATGGAAGACTGAATTCCAAATATTTCTCATATGTCATATTTCCCTTTTGTGGGGGGGAAAAGTGTATGATATATATATATATATATATATATATATATATATATATATATATATATATATACTTCTAGCAAATTTTATATTGAAATGTCCTTATCTTATGGTTTTGGAGAGGATACTACATGACAATTTGCAGGCCTTTTGGAGGTTATGATACTATTCTATGGTTTTTCAGTTTAGGACAATTGGGTAAAAAGAATTAATACAGTTTTCAAACCAATAAACTATGCCCAAATTTGCCTACATATATATATATATATATATATATATATATATATATATATATATATATATATATATATATATATATATATAGTACCTAGAAAACCGGCTTTAGATTTGTTTACTTTTGGGTGAATTTTGCTTGGGGTTTAAAAAAAACAAATTCTTGGTTGTATCTCCTGTGGCCTTAGGAGGTCACTAATGTATATATATATATATATATATATATATATATATATATATATATATATATATATATATATGTGTGTGTGTGTGTGTTTGTTTGTTTGTGTGTGTGTATTAGACTATATTTATTGCAGGGTGGATATAAGCAATACATCTAACATTAGTTTTTACATTTTATTTTAGGGGGTATGGTATAATTTCAGTTTCACATCTATCAATTGTACACCTTATGTTTAACGCCCTGTGACTTAGAATATATGACCTCTTGGTATATATTTGATACGTCCACTAGTGAAGTCTATGCAAATAGCACATATTATTGACTCTACTTTTTCTATCTATTTCTTTATATGAGTTTAATTTTTATGTAAACAATTAATTGCACCTAACGTGTTCATACTGTCAATTTTTTGGACTCGTTATATGTAAAACTAGCAGTACCCGATAACCGGCGTTGCCCGGTGGAAGCCTGCCCCAGCCCTTAAAAATTAAATTACGGTTGTTATTGTTGTTGTTACTGCCCAACTTCCAACATCCTCATATTACGAAGCGCTTTGCAAGCGAAGGAAGAAAAGAATGAGCAAAAAAGACATCCATTTAGCCATCGCGGTCACAACGACTTCGGAAATCGCGGCAGTTTAAATAAGATTAGGAATCACAAGGGGACGATGGTTTTGGAGAGAGAGAGCCAGTCTGTCAATTTTTACGGATTAAATTCGTTGTGTATTCAATCAAGAAAAACAGGAAATACTTTATCGGGCAGTTTTAAATATGGAAATCCCCCCAAATAAATTTTGTTTTATTATTTTTCTGTTGTTACGTAAGTTTTAACGCGTCTTAGTTGATCAAAATGTTATCTCTAGCAGTTTAGAGAAACATTTTTATGTTTTCCTTCTCATTTATTTTGTCGTTGGGGTGGGTGGTGGGGGTTTATCAACTATAGAACGAATATAGTTTAATAGTTGTTTTTGCAGTTAAAGTAACCGTTCTTCCGTAATTAAAGTGTTTAAATTTATCGTTTTACATTTTAAACTTATGTGTTTACATTTTGTGTGTGGCAGAAGGCAAAAAAATAAAGGAAAACAATCGAAGCTTTGGTAATGTTCACCGGTTTCATACCGTCTTTATGGCTACAACTACTTCATCTCAAAGTTGTATTAAGAAGTAGAAATTTATTTAAGAACGAAAATATGGAATCCTATCCTAAGGAAACTAAACGAAACTTTTTCCGTGTTTTTTTTAATTGTTGCAATATTTGGTTTCAATTATTTCACTTTTCACTACAACAAAAAATAAAGTAAAAAATAATGAAAAATAACAACTCACTGTTTTAGTGAGTTGTGTATAGAGAAGCCAACAATCAAAAGTCACAAAGTCCAGATAAGTTTTGTGTTATATGTATTTTAATGTTTTTATTCGGTACGTCAATCACCAAACTTATAACATCTATAACCGTATAATATATAATAGTTACATTACTTAATATCCGGAAAACTACGTAAGAACGGAAAACTTAAATGCGACATTCGTTTTCAGCATAGACGAAAACCTCTAAAAGTCGTTAATTTTGTAATCAAGTAAGATTTACAAATATCGACAACATTTTTGCGTGTTGGTTGGTTTTGTGCTGGTCTACCGCAATAACTAAATAAACCACCCGACCAAAATTACCCACTAAAAAGTGGGCATAAACTAGGTGCAAATTTCACATTAAATTAATATAAAAAAGTGATACCCCAGTCTTAAAATCTATAATTTCTTCATATCTTTGGAACTATTTGTATTCTGTGATTTTAAACTTAAACCACGTGTTCAGCCCACCTGAATAGTAATAATGTTGAAGACTGCACATAAAAAAGAAAAATAAATAAAATAAAATAAAATAAACAAATAAAATTTAACCTTAAAACAGACCAAAAAGAAACACCCCCCAAAATGAAGCTTTTTGGTTTCATTTCGATAATAAAAACAAATAAAAAGTAAATATAAAACAAATAAAACTGTTTGACCTCGATAATAAAAAAACTGAGAAAAATGGAAAATGAAAAATGTTATCTGTATTCATATCAAGGTGTATGATGTTTTTAGGTGGAGATGGAGGGAGAGTTTGGATATGTAAGTTGTGACGGGTTAAATTCGTTGTGTTTTCAATAACGAAAATAAGGAAACACGTTATCGGACGTTTATAAATCGCCCCCCGACCCGGAATAAAAACAAAAAATAAAAGAAATGTGGATCATATTCGTTGCATTGTTACGTAGTTTTGAATGCTTTTTAGTTTCTTAAAAATGAATAAGGTTACCACGAACGATTCACAAATTTTGGAAGTGTTCGTTTAATTCCCTTAGTAGTGTCATTCTGGAATAAGAGAATGTTACGTATCACTCAATCAGAAAGGCAGGAAAATGTGTGAGGAGACCTTACTATTTATTGTTTCGAGTAATGGAAAGTGAATGCTATGTCTATGAGTTTACGTATTAGTTACGAATGGTGGGTGTCTCAATATAAGTACGCTCTGTGAAAATTTACGAAGTGTAGAATGGGGACGATTTGAAGACTTGGTGATAACGGGAAAATTGGAAACTACTTTGCTGTAGATGATCGCGATGGTGATGATGTCATTCCTGGGATTAAATCTAAGGTTTTCATATAACTCATGAGTGCGTTTAAAATGCCGTTCTATAGTTAAATTATTAGATAGTGACTAATAGTGCAGACATAATAAATCTGCATGTGCCCTCTGTTCTTGTAAAATTGAGGTATTTAGGTCCAGTGTGAAAAAACTGGGGCGTTTATATATATATATATATATATATATATATATATATATATATATATATATAGGATATTCACCAACATGAATGTTTGCGCACTTAAGAACTAGGTGTGTAAATATGGTATTTTTATTACAATTTTCTTCGGTGTATTTTATTCGATGCGTTTCGTTATTTTCGATCGATCGTCTTGTCTATTATATTAAAAAAAAAGATTCTAATCTTAAAACCGCGAATCAAAAATAACGCGAAATTATTTTCTAGCTGTAGAGTTAAAATTTATGTATACCTTAAGACAAACATTTATATCTGTTTTGCATCATAGTCAATACCCCTTCAAGCCTAGTTTAATCCCTTCTTTGTATTTTGCGATATTTCTTTTTTTTTTACATACGCATCGCCCCTTATCAAGGCCAAAAGGCCACTAAAGGATAAGGGTTAAAGAGTGTACAGTAGACATTGGACAATATAGTAATCATTAGTAATGAAAATTTGGTAAATTTGATAACATATTTAGAACGGCTCATCAAGAACTTATTTACGTTAGACGTGAACACAACCATATTGTAGTCAGCCGGAAAGCAGGAAAACGGAAGACAATTCCACAGGCGTGCAGTTCTAAGAAAGAAGCTTTGTTCATGGAATCTACGTTTAGGTTTAGGCACAGATAAAGAGGGAGGGGAATTATTGATAGTGTTTACAGCTAGACGAGTGTTTCTTGTGAAAGTTTGGCGAGGGGGGGCCATAGATTGAAGCTCAGTTGAACACCTTCCATGAAAATAACGATACATCAGAGACAAACTAGGAACATATCTTCTGTGAGATAGAGGTTGCAAGGAAGAGAAAAGGACATCCCCTACGAGGCTACGAAGTCTATTTTGAACTCAATCAAGGCAGGACATGTCCTTTCTAGCAGCTCCTACCCAGATGTGGCAACAATATTCCATCCTTGGACGTACCTGGCTCTTATATAGATAGAGAATAGCATCAGCAGTGAGATGTTTACCGGATCGATAGAAAGATCCCACCATTTTTCCAGCGGCCTTGGGAACATATTTGATGTACGTGTTCCATTTAAGATCAGGAGTAAAGGTGAAGCCCAGAAGCTTGTCAAAACTATAGGCCTCCTGAAGACGAGAGCCGTTCATTTCAATTGATGCCAGATGTGGATCAGAATGTTGATGATATCAAGAGAGAAGCGTGGTTTTAGATGCATTAAAAGTAACCAGCCACTCCTTTCCCCTTTGTACTACGTGCTCAAGATCAGAGGAGAGAGAATTGGAGAGAACTTGGTCGTTTACTGTCTTAGATGTGCTACCATAAATGGTAGTGTCGTCAGCATAAATGTCTACAAATAATATAAGGATGTGATTTGGAAGATCATTAATGTAGATCAGGAAAAGAGTTGGGCCCAGGATGGACCCCTGAGGGACACCGGAATAATACTGTGAGCTTCTGATTTTCCCATCAACTACTACTCTTATGAACCTATCAGAAAGAAATGATTTAATAATTGAGAAGACATTTCCAGCTATTCCATAGCTAGAGATCTTATGAAGTAAACTTTTATACCATACCCTATCAAAGGCCTTAGATATGTCAAGAGTAATTGCCCTAGAAATGTGGCGACCGTCGAGAGATTTGCTTATCCGATGAGATATAACTGTAAGCACATCTGCTGTAGATCTAGCAGAACGGAAACCATATTGAGTGTCACTAAAAAGGTTAATTTTGTTGAGATGGTTGATTACTTCTGTATTTAACACAGATTCCAACAACTTACTCATGACGCACAGGAGACTTATTGGCCTGTACTGAGAGGGGGATGAGCGATCACCTGAATTCTTAAATACTGGGCATACTGATGAAATTTTCCAGGGAGATGGGAAACTATTCTCCTTAAGCCAACGTTCAACGTTTAAACAGTTTTGTAAGTATGGGCGCTAGTTAACATATATATTTTTCTAGTTCAACTTATGTCTTCCAATCCAAATTAATAAAAAAAAAACTAGTTAGTCTGCTTGTATGCTATATAAGTACATACTTCTCACTTATTATATTGGAAACAAGGAAGGGAAAAACGAAAGTTGTGCAGATAAGAATTGAGATAAGAACAGTTATCCACATAATCTAAATATTCATACCTCATTTTAAAATTCATATTTTATTTAAAAAATTAAGGGTTGTAATATTTTTTTATGAAAAACAATTTCCATGTAATAGTCGTATTGTGTGATACATGAACGTTTCCACGTGATGAATTCAAAAAAGCATGTGAAAATATAACATTTTTTATTGTTCTGGTTAATATATTCCATAATATATAAACATCGAGTATAAAAAATGGAAAATATCTGCATAAATGTCCGAGGGAATAAAGATAAAATATAAAGGTATTAAACAAAGGAGAATGTTTAAACTGACATATATTCAAGAAAAATGTGTTCCGAAAAAAACCCGATACTAATATTACATGTGGGTTGCGATAATTTATGTCAGGATACATGATAAGATAAAGAGAGTTTAACAAATGTTGAAAGTAATGAAATAGATTTTTTTAGATAAAGAATCCAATGAAATTATACGAGTTGAAGAATGAAATAATCAATTTATATCTTGTTCGATTATACAGGGTGGGCCATAAGTCGCGCACTTAAGGATTTGAAATAATTCTGATAGAATAAATGGTATTTATTAAAACCAAACTTTACCAATAAACTGAAAAACACGTTATACACGCTGATACAATCATAAAAGAAGATGTATCTTATACCCAAAGAAAAGAAAATATATTTTGCCTCGAAGATTTTACACTATCACATCACTTAATTCTTTGGTGCGTGACTTATGGTTTTTCCAGTATAAGACGATCATGTATCTACCTTCGATATCGATGTGTGTGTATGTGTGCGTGTGTGTGTGCGTGTGTGGATATTTTACTCTTCATCAGACTATCCATTCACGTGAAATCACCTTTTTCTTCATCCTATTCCGTCTACTTCCCTATTTGTTACCAAGTAAGATCTATGACGTACACTTAGTTTCATTAAATACTTTTGCAAGCAAAATCCGATCCCGCATTTTGCTAAATCCTACCCTCTGATGAGAAGGAAAGTATTTCTTCGACACTCCGCTGATTAAGGACTCTCCACTTATTTTGTGCTTCCTTTTTACCAATGAATATGTTTTTTTTTAATCTCTTTTTCCTAGTGGTTTTAACATGTTTTATTAACTACTTGTTCTTATATATATATATATATATATATATATATATATATATATATATATATATATATATATATATATATACATATATATATTAATTGTTACTATATGCAATATTACTAGTTATGTATGCAGTGATAGAATACAATTAAATACCAGAAACTTTCAAGTAAGATTGCTCAGTAGTGCACTAGTAGAGCTATAAATACTTCTTAAATGATACAACTTCATAAGAAACATACCTATAAATATTCATTTTTTTTAATCTATGCTGTTATTTGTAATTACTATCGTACAATTGTTATGGCCGAATGTTAGCATACATGTATATAACAGTTTATAAATTATAACTTTGCACAACTAAGAAAACCTCATCAGCACATAATAATGAAATAAATTATATTTTTTTCGTATTAACATGTATTTATTCACGCATTTACTTTTTTCCACAGTATATATATAACATGCATCAAGAAAATATTATCAAATTATTTTAATCTAATATATATATATATATATATATATATATATATATATATATATATATATATATATATATATATGTGTGTGTGTGTGTGTGTGTGTGTGTGTGTGTATGTGTGTGTGTGTGTGTGTGTGTGTATGAGCTAATGCCATAATCACGTATAGTGATGAAAATAGGATCAGATTTTATGTTTTTCCAGAAGGCTGCTCAATAGAATATTGCTTACATTGGACTTGCAAACGGCTATGTTGTAGTTAGCTAGAAATAAGCACTTCGGTACAGAGTTCCACAAATGGACAGTCCTAGGAAAGAAAATGTTCAAATGATTTTCGTTTAGTTTTAAACACAGATAGAGACTAGAATAAATTGTTGAACGTGGGTTAATATAATATATTGCATTTAAATTATCATGAACGGGTGAATAAATATGATAAATGTACGCAAATTTCGGACCTCCATTGACCTACTGCATACGATACGGAGTATAGAAATAGGTTAAACCGAATTAAAATCTAATTGGATACATAGTGCGTTCAATTGCACAATACTGGCCCAGTAAATAAGAAGAAAAACACGCTAGAGCATCGAGCCAGGAAGAAAGTAATATGTTATAATTTAGGATAAGAATCTTTGCGCAGCATTAAATTACAAACACGAATTAATCTAAACAAACATCAGTAAACATAGTTTAATAATTCACATAATTCTAATAATGACATATTGAGTACTTTTTTTGTGAATATTTTGATATTCTAATCGACTCTCCGTACCCACTTCCGCCTCGGATATACATGCTGTGTGGAAAGTAACTATTTTTAAGTGATCATAGTTTATTATTCAAATGTACTCATTAGGAAAAATTAAATTTAATATTGGAATATTTATCAGGTACCATTTGTGAGTATTCGAGCTATACGTCGTGCGATTCGCACAATGTGTCGCACGATAATCCCTGATCCTCTACAGACGATTCTAGGCGAGCGCCACAAATCATATTATTATAAACAAGCTCCGAAAATAAACACTTTTTATCGACATGCACGAACGTTGTAAAATTCATTTTATTATCATTATTACGCACCTACTTCTTAGTTTACTT
>NC_136486.1:95093636-95256136 GCF_053919585.1 Euprymna scolopes | reverse complement strand
TCCCATCTTTATGCAGGATAATGCTCCAATTCACATAGCTGGCAATGATAAGAGGTTCCTGGAAGAGCATGATATTTCATGTTTGGGTTGGTCTGCGCAATCTCCATACTTCAATCCTATCGAAAACTTATAGCATTGATCAAGCAACGCATACGCAATGATAGAATTGCAAAGTTGGAAGAACGTTGGACAAAAAATTAAAGAAAAGTGGGATGCCCTTTCCCCGGTGTACTGCTGCAATCTAATTCGAAGAATTCCCTAAAGATTGCAGGCTGTCAAATTGCAAAATGGCTATGCTACTAAATATTTACTAGTGCAGTGTGTTTCTTTTGTATTTTTTTTCATTAATGGTCTAAATTACATTTTAATAATTGTGTGGACTTCATGTTTGCCTCCTCATTTTGCAGTTATTTTTTTTCATTGACATGAACACTAGAATATTTCAATTAAAAGTAAAATATGAACATGTAAAATTATAGAGGAATAAAAGGTCAATCAAATGAGGCATAGTTTAAACAGTTTCATTAAATTTAGCTTAAATTTGTAGATTTTGAAAAAATTACCAGTTCCGACTTTCTTTTTGCCGCCCATATATATATATATATATATATATATATATATATATATATATATATATATATATATATATACATATATATATATATATATATATATATACTGTTTGTGAAAAATAAAGACTTCAAGACAATGTGTTGATGGCACGAAAAAGTGTATTTCATTTTACGTTACAATTGTTTCAATTTCTAATTCGATAATTTCAAGAATTATATCGTTTGAAAATTTTCAAAAACCAGCATTTCTTCAGACTTTTTGAATAAACACACTTTAGGCAATGCAGCACTTTTTGAATAGAAAGAAAAAAGGCGGGGGGGGGGGAATCCCTAACGGGAAAAGCATGCGAGAAACATTTACCTTGGTTGTGGTTACGGAAAAGCCCATTTAAATATTAATGTATCGCCTAATTTTCGTATGCTTATTTAAGAACAGAGTTATGTGAAGTTTTTACGAGGAGCCCTAAGACATTTAAAAATATTTTTAAATATATCCAATTTGCTGGGTTCCTAAATTCCTTTATTTCCCAATGATTGATTTTTTGTAAAAAGAATTTTTAAAAGTTTGGTATCTATATTTATATTATGACCGTAACAAGCTTGTAAAGATGTTACGGTTAGTTTTAGTTTCGTATTAGGAGCAAGTAATGTTTATATATTATCGGTCTATTGATACATGGATATAATACCACTTCCGGTTTAAAATTTGATTGAATATGAGAATAAAGTAAAATGGGTGTATTAAATATAGGTTGTTACGGCCATAATATAAATTTTACTAATGCTTAATATCATTACGCTCCTCCAGTACATATCGCTATGACGATATGACATTAACAATACTATTTCCTTCGCAAGATCTGATAAAATATGCGATGTTTCGGTACGCAATAAGATCTTGATAATGAAAAAAAATGTCCGTATCACTTGAGAAAGTCTCAAAGTCTAATAATTTGATTTTGGAACAAAACAAAACAAATAAAAACATCGGGTAATCTTGTTTCTTGACAGATTTATAGAACTTTAAATTTGTCTGATTTTTCTAGCGTAAGAATACTTAAATAATTATTTGTATACGCATACCAACGCAACTCATTGTTAATCTCGGATATTAAAACAGTTCCGTCGACAAGATCGGACAAATCAGCAACTTTAAATTACGCTGTAAAATTTCAATAATAAAAATGAGTGGATCTACTCAGGTGAGGGTCCATAGCCGCAAAAGTTTGAATGAAAAAATATTTAATTTATCTATTATTTCTCATCATCATTGACCTCCCAAAACATATACTTTGATCATTCGTAGACATTTATGCTAACAACACTACCATCTATGGCAACACAGCAAAGGCAATAAATGACCAAGTTCACTCTGATGCACTCTCCTCTGATCTTGCGCACGTAGTACAATAGAGAAAGAGATGGATGGTTAATTTTAATGCATCTAAAACCACGCTTCTATCTTGACATCATTAACGCTTGATCTCCATCTAGCATCGATTGAAATGAATGGCACTCGTCTTGAGGAGGCTCCATGTTTCGACAAGCTTCTGGGCTTGACCTTTACTCCTGATCTGAAATGGAAGACGTGCATCAATTCTGTTGCCAAGGTCGCTGAAAAAATGGTGGGGCCATTCTACCACTCAAGTAGATATCACACTCCTGGTGCAATTCTTCCATATATAAAAGCCAAGTACGTCCAATGAGTTAGTACTGTAGCCATATCTGGGCGGCAGCTGTTAAAGCAGCTTATCCTGCTTTGACAGAGTTCAAAATAGACTTCGTAGATAGTGGGGTATGCCCTCTTCTCTTCCCTGCAACATCTTTCCCGCAGAAGGGACGTTGCGAGCCTGTCTCTACTTTATCGTTGTTTTCATGGCAAAGGATCGCCTGAGCTCCAATCTATGGTCACCTCCTCCCCCCTCTTTCACGAAAAACATCCATCTAACTGAAACCCCGGTCAATAATTTCCCCGTACGTTTTATTTGTGCCTAAACCGAAGCGTAGATTCCATGAACAAAGCTTCTTTCTCAGAATTGCCCGCCTGTGGAACTCTCTTTCGTTAGTTTGTTTTCCAGCTGACTACAATTTGATTATCTTCAAGTCCAACGTAAACAAATTCTTGATAAACCGTTCCATAAAATAATCAAATTTACCAAATTTATACTACTGACAATTGCTAATAAATTATCCCATTGTACACAAAATAACTCTTTTCCTCGAGTGGACTCCGTAAACAACAAAAAAAATCATAACGATTATCCTACCATAGAGAAATTGAACTCAACATTTCACTATTTTTTTTAATGATTGCTTTCTAGTGGTTCTTCTACTTGTTTTGTTTACTTATGTATGGCAGAATACACGAACCGATTACTTATTACTTATTGAACTCTTGCACACATCGACTAACTAAATATGCACTTATAACCCGAAGGATATCATCATGGTTGAAGTTGCTTTTGCATGCAAAACTGAAGGACATTCTAAAAAAAGAACTCAAAGGAAAAACTGTTAGTAAACATCAAATAGGAAATTATTTAATTAAGATAATAAAGTGTCACATGTTCAAAGAGTGAGTTGATTGGTATCAACTTTACACCAGATGAAGAGTAATCCAGCTCAGTGAAAAGATGGATATAAACCTAAGAATTCCCAGAGAGGTGTTTATGTCTGATATGCCGACTGAGCTTCTACTTATACTCTCCCAACAGCATTATACAAGCGATTATATTTAACGAGCTACAGTCTTGTCTGAGATTGTATTTCTACAGGAAAATATGGATACTGTTGTTAAACGTATCGCGTAACATTTCTTAAACAAGTAGATATTTTGGAAATAACTTGCAAAAACGCATAAATTAACTGCATCAGTAATACAGACAGTTGTATAGCTTTGATAGAAAGATTTGAGATAAAAATATTAGAGAAACCTAATATATAACTTGATGAGACAAAATATGTCATTATGTCGCTGCATTACTGCGTATTTTATGTATATATAAATTATTGATGTATATATAAATTATCTGATGTATATGTAAATTAGTTGATGTATATATAAATTATTGGATTTAGATATAAATTATCTGACGTATATATGAATTATTATATATTATATATTATATATATATAAATTATTTGATGTAGATATAAATTATCTGACGTATATATAAATTATTATATATATATATATATAAATTATTTAATGTATATATAAATGACGCACTGTGTCGTCATTGCACGAACAATAGTCGATATTGCTGCGTTTGTATGGGGTTAGACATATACAATAAACATATACAATAAACAATTCTTTTTTCACATAGGATAAATATTACATCGGCAGTTATTTAAACGAGCTGATAATCCAATCTACAAAACGTCCCTTAACAACAGAGATATATTAAAGTAATCTTACATTGTGCTACCCTGCATCCGACCTGGAGCGCAGTGATAAACATATTTTCGATATCAAATGGCAAGAGAATAACACATAAGACCATTTCGTTTGTTCCAGTGGTAAATGTAGTTTTATTTCTGCATTCAAACATATACATATCGGGTCGAGCCGAAAGCCATTATGTAATACTTTGACGAACCAAATTCTACAAACACTCGTGGTGCTACTCAGACAATGATTAATTACATGGCTTGAATGTCTATCATTTTCAGTCACACAACTCTCCCCTCGCTCTCTCTCTCTCTCTCTCGCTTATTTGACAATCGATTCCCAGCCTCTTACGTGTCTAATTATCGTCAGTTGCATTGCCGTGTTATTCGAATGTCCTTTCAAAATTTCAATTGCCCTTTAATTGGACGACCCCTTATCGCCAGCTGCATTATGAAGGTTGTCAGTGCACAGTACCGTTTTACAATCCGTAGTATACTTATTTCCAAAGTATTCTGACATGAACATTTTGGCAGCATTTCCCTGACTGTCTCGTCGCCTCTGATCGTAAAAACAAAAACTAATTTAAAGTTTATTTAGGCGGCTTGTTATGTAACTATCGTGCAACCGTTGACATCTACCTTCACCTTAGTTTTACAATCGATTTCGCTGGTAATCTATATATTAAGCTGTTATTATTGTTCTCTAACATTGCTTATTTTGGACATTAGACAATAACATGTTTGCCGTCCGAAATCAGATAATTATTATTGTTTGTAAATCCATTTTCTTCAAATTATTATGCTGTGTAACATTAAGACTGAGAAATTAAATAAAAAAGGCCAATATTAATTAATCATATCTGAATTATTCTTGTGAAAGCGATTAAGACATTCAGCATAACCCTGCGAAGCTAGCGAGCATGAGTTGTAAATCCCCCCAGTAATTAATTATCATTATATATATATATATATATATATATATATATATATATATATATATATATATATGTGTGTGTGTGTGTGTATGTATATATATATATATATTTGTGTGTGTGATGGAACTATTCCAATTTTTTTTCGAATTCTGATACTATTAGTGATTTCGTATTAAATTCCCGATTCCGATACAGTTACTGATTCCGATTCTTTATAAATCTTTAAATATTTAACTATAGACTTATATTATTTTCCACCTGATTTCCATAAAAACATGTGTTAAATGTGTAGATATTTTTTCAAAAGTAGAAATGCAATTATGAGGGGGTGACCTATCGATTTTGATTTTACTGGTGGCTTTTCTGAAAGAAAATCAATAAAAAACAGTCAATTAAAAGAGTCGCTTTTGACATCGGAAAACGGGCACTTTTTTCCCGATACCAATGCTGATTCTGTGACACACAAATCTTTTTTTTTCAGATCTCTGATTAAGATGGCACAAAGGGTGGTGTGACAACAGCTATGGATAGCATTAATTGCTGCGAATGGGGTTAGGATATTCGCAGTTACCACCTGACGAAGACCCGAGGAATAGTTGGCCGAAACTTCGTGAAACAACAACAAAGATGAGGATAATAGTCCGCAATAAATAAATTAATAGTTAATGTAATATTTGTCTTTCTCTCCTCCTCTTAATTCTTTTTTTTTCAAATAATACCCTGAAGAAGATTAAACAAACGTTTTCGGTCCATCCTTCTTCACGCAAAAAAGTTTTATGCGTGTTGGATAAACAAATCAGCCAGTCGACAACTACTTGTAGCACTTGTCGAAAAAAGCAGTGGTGTCGACGATAACAGCCTCACGTATAAATACTCCTGAATATGTATGTATGTATGTATGGATAACAGTGCTTTCTTGTTATTAAAATTATTACAAAACGTAACAAAAACAAATACGTTGTAATAACAGATCTAAGAGTCTAAACACTTAACATATATTCTAAAGTAATAATTTCACTTTATTTTTTACTGAAAGTTCAATATACAACTAGTATCGTTTGAATTATTAAAGGGATCTTAGCACCTTCCAATTAGCGACAGCTTTAATTTATTGTTGTAAACGCAATAGACACTTTTTGTTATTACACCAATAACCTTATTTATTGCCAAATTATTGGCAACCTATCTACACTTCGGTGAACTTTATATACTTAAACGCGATGCGTCTACATCGTGCCTTTCATTGCGCCTGATAGCGTGACAGTGCTATCGAAACACACAGAACTGTGTCTCTTTCCATTTTACGGTAGATATAAGTAAACATATGATTTATGGGCACACGTATTCATCTCGGATTGATAACGATCAGTAATACTTCACGCTCAGAAAATAGGACCATTCAAATTCATGGATTCATGTCAGTGAGGATAGACTTCGAAAACTATACATATTTCATGTGTAATTAACAGACTGAAATATTTTCACGAATTATATCGAAAACTAATTCATATTCGCTTTAATCAGATCTGTACAAGGATCAGCATGGACATATATTTATAGGAAAGGAAGTTATATAGTCTGTAATGTTTCGTTCACTCGTGAATTCAGAAGGTTTAATTTTAATTAAAATTTATTGTGTTCGGCTCAACTCAAGTTATAAAGTTAGATCCAATTATATCTAAAATTTCAAGTGTTTAGACCCAAAATTGTCGGAGGAGTTTGGTAGAGTTTTCAAAGATCAAATCGTTGAACTTTTTCCCCTTAACCGCAAAGTTTCTGGCCAAAAACCGATCACATTTATTTTCTCAAATCTCAGTACCCTGTATATTAAATTTCGAGTCTGTAGAGGAAAAATTGACAGAGTTATGGCGTAGGGAAATGTACACGGACACACAGACACGTTCACTTCTATAGATAATCTAAATATAGGAGAAAGACAAAGGAGAGGACAACTTTCAAAAATATCGGCGAAAAAAGTGACCGCCTGTAGAAAAGTGCCTAGTTGAAGAGGAAGATATTAATGTTTTTAGCCAATTTCTCGATATTTGTCGTATGAAATGCCGAACACAATAAATTTTAAGGGTTCATAATAGAGGTAAAATTTAAAAAAAATACCCCTTTTTTTCTCAGTATACACCTCCCAACACCCGGGCAACGCCGAGCTAAAATGCTATATACATATATATATATATATATATATATATATATATATATATATATATGTGTGTGTGTGTGTGTGTATAGATATATGTGCATTAAATATATATATATATATATATATATACTAGCATGGGTGCCCGGCGTTGCCCCGGGTGTTTGGAGGTGATGCTGAGCAAAAAAAGAATACGGTCAATTTTTTAAAACTTTGACCCATAAACATTTATTGTTTTTGGCTAAAATGAAGTTATTAAGTTGGATACATGTCCAAGGAAATTATATCTAAAATTTTAAGTGTTTACAACCAAAATTGTCGTGGAAGTTTAGTAGAGTTCTCAAAGGTCAAATCCTTGAACGTTTGCCCTTTAACTGCCAAATTTCTGGCCGAAAACCGATCACATAGATTTTCCCAATCTCAGTACCCAGTATATAAAATTTCGAGTCTGTACTCAAAAAATTGACAGTTATTTCGTAGGGAAATGTACACACACATAGACAGACAAACATGCACACTGACACACAGGCAGCTTCACTTTTAAAGATAGATATATAGATCGATAGATAGATAGATAGATAGATAGATAGATAGATAGATAGATAGATAGATTAAACAAAATATATACATATCCATAAATATATATGGAAACAATTTTGTGTTTCCTGTTAACATTTTACGCAAATATTATGCAAGGATAAATGATGTAGAATATTTGCATGAATATAATTTAACGTCATAGTTAACTAAAGATGATCATCCAATAAGAAAACCGAAAAAAAAAACTAATAGGGAATTAATTCAAATGTTTGTTTAAAACAATATAAAAATTAGCTAGACCTTTTGCTAGTGAATGAAATTCTACAAGCCATATATAAGAAAATTGTATTTTCTTTTTAAATAAATAGAAAAGAGGATTGCCTTTTTCTGTTGTTCCTGGCCATCGGGCCGGGATCAAAGTGTAGTATCTCTCCGGGCGATACTGCAAGCAAAGACCATATGTGGGCTAAACCCCACATATAAGACCTTGGTCAATGTAGAGGCATCCCTACATACCAATTGCCACTATCCAGCTTCCCTACTCCCCGAGGAGGTGGTCCCCATTTCCCCTTAAATCCTCACATAAAAAATCGGGCTTGTGCCTAATTTGCTCGGTAGGGGAGCAAATAAATACATTGCTTTATTTTCTGCTTTTTTTGGCCTTCGGACGGGACCAAAGTGTAGTATCTGTTCTGCAGATGCTGCACTTACGATAATTTGAAGCAGTCAATGGAGGGGAAACCCTCTATAGTGGGTACATTATTATTTTTGGTCACAACCAGAGTGTCCCCTTTTTACCCTACTTTTAGGGGGGCTGGTTTTCCCCAACATAAAAAACAGCCTTGTGCCTAATTTGCTTTGGTGGGAAAGCAAATAAATACAATAAATTATATAAATAGAAAAGAGTGTTTTTTAATATGAATATCAATACACAAAAAAGAAAAACGAATTCATAGGAATATATATATATATATATATATATATATATATATATATATATATATATATATATATATATATATATATACTAGGATGTGTGCCCGGCGTTGCCCGGGTGTTTGGAGGTATATGCTGAGCAAAAGCAAAAAAAATACAAAAAATACAAAAACGGTCATTTTTTTTAAACTTTTACCCCTGTTATTACCCTTAACATTTACTGTTTTCGTCTCATATTACATTATTAATTTAGATCCTTGTCCAAGGAACCTATAACTAAAATTTCAAGTCTTTAGACTCAAAATTTTCGGAGGAGTTTGGTAGAGTTCTCAAAGGACACATCGTTGAACTTTGACCTCTTAAGAGCCAAATTTCTGGCCGGGCCGAAACCCGATCACATAGATTTTCCCAAACCTCAGTACTCTGTATATACAAATTTTGAGTCTGTAGACTGAAAATTGACAGAGTTATTTCGTAGGGAAATGTACACAGACACACACACAGACACACACACAGACACGTTCAATTGTATGTGTGTCTGTTTGTCTCTGAGTTATTGCGATTGAAAATGTACAATGGCACACAGACAGCTAGGCAGACACACACACACACGTTCACTTTTATATATATACTAGCATTTCAGCCCGGGCAATGTTTGGATGTGTATGTTGAGCAAAAAAAAAAAGTGGTAGTAGGAAGGGAGGCTCGAACCCGTACCGCAAAGGAGGAAAAGCACGGGGTAAAACCTAACGTTTATGCTGCTACGACCACCACCAAACCGGAAACGACATTTTTTTTTAAAATTAAGGCTAGACAATCTAAAGGAGAGGATAACTTTCAAAAATATGGCGAAAAAAGTGACCCCCTGTAGAAAAGTGCCTAGTTGAAGGGGAGGATATTAATGTTTTTAGCCAATTTCTCAATATTTGTCGTATGAAATGTCGAACTTTAAAACCATAGTGATCTTGGTAAAATCCGTCGCCTCTATTGAAACTTTAAGGCAGACATGCAAACAGACATGCATACAAATATATTGGTAACTAAAAATTTTCGACCCAAACTGATGAAAAAGTTTGCCCTATCTCTGAATACCCTTTCTGTAAAATTTCAAATATTTAGACCAGAAAGTGTCTGAGTAATTTGGAAGAGACCGCAGAGGTCAATTTTTTTTAAAACTTTGATCCCTATTATGCCCCCTTAAAATTTATTCTTTTGGCCTCAAATCAAGTTATTAAGTCTAATCCATGTCCCAGGAACCTATATGTTTAATTTCAAGTGTGTAGACCCAAACATTTTCGGAAGAGTTTGGTAGAGTTCTCAAAGGTCAAATCGTTGAACTTTAACCTCTTAACCGCCAAATTTCTAGCCAAAAGCCGATCACATCGATTTTCCTAAATCGCAGTACACTGTATATCAAATTTCGAGTCTGTAGACTTAAAATTGACAGAGTTATTTCGTAGGGAAATGTACACAGACACAGACACAGACACGTTCACTTTTATATATATATATATATAGATATATATATATATATATATATATATATAGATAGATAGATAAGTTAAGTGTCTATATGTCTGTTTGTCTCTGTATATTTCCCTACACAATAACTCTGCCAATTTTTAGTCTACAGACTCGAAATTTGATATACCGGGTAGTGGCATTCGGGAATATCTTTGTAATCGGTTTTCACCCAGAAAGTTGGCTGTAAAGGGGTCTAAATTGAACGATTTAATCTTTGACAGCTCTACCCAACTCCTCCGCCACTTTTGGGTCTAAACACGTGGAAGTTTAGATATAGGTTCCTTGTACATGGATCTAACTCAATAACTTGATTTCAGACATTAAATGTTAAGTGGTCATAATAGGATCAAATTTAAAAAAAAAAATTGACCTCTGCGGTCTCTACCAAATTATTCAGACAATTTCTGGTCAAACATTTGAAATTTTACATAAAGGGTGTTCAGTGATAGGGCAACTTTTTAATCGGTTTGGTTCGAAAATTTGAGATAGCAATATATAAATGTATGTATTTTTGCATGTCTTTCGACAGCGGCAGCGGATTTACACAAGATCAGTATCGTTTTTAAGCTCGACCTTTCCGACGACAAATATCGAAAATTGTCTAAAAACATTAATATTCTTCACCTTCAACTAGGTACTTTTCTACAGGGAGGGTTCGATTTATTGTCGGAAGGCGTTTCCCTTTTTCAATTGTCTAGCCTTAATTTAAACGTACGTCACTTTCGTTTTGGCGGTGGTCGTAGCAAAGACGTCACGTTTTCCCCCATTCTTTTCCTCCTTCGCGGTACGGGTTCGAGCCTGCCTTCTTACTAGCGCATTTTTTTTTTGCTCAACATACACCTCTAAACACACGGGCAAAGGCAGGTACCCATACTAGTATATATATATATATATATATATATATATATATATATATATGTGTGTGTGTGTGTGTGTGTGTGTGTGTGTGTGTGTGTGTGTGTTTAGTATAATAATTAAATACCTAGAGGCACTAGTATTTCAAACTTTCGGTAATCCTCAGTGCAGGGTGTCACGATAAACACCAGTCGATAGATTCGAAACCCGCAACACAAGCCATCTCTGGCTTGATTAACAAAGACCATATACGTTAGGCTACAGTTAACCGCGTAAAATAACGTTGAAATTAAACATTGTTACTTTTTTAAATGTGTTTTTTACGTCAGTCAGAGTGATCTAATCATTATATGATGATCTATGCATGAGAGATAAATTGACCAACTTAATTCAACTGAAAGAAACGAAAAGAAACGAGTTTCTTAAAGGGGCTGTCATACTTATTTACTCTAATAATTATATACCTACAAACACTAAAGTTTCAGCCTTTCGGGAATATTCAGTGCTGGAGGCCACGATTAACGCCAGTCGATATATATATATGTATATATATATATATGTATATATATATGTATATATATATACATATATATATATAACAACGCAAAAATCAGGTAAACAAAGCCTTACCATTTCTTCAGACAGAGAGAAACGGTTGCCGTTTGTAGATTAATTGTCATAATTATATTTGCATAATATTAGCACTTCTACGAATATCATACACGAGTTTAGCATTGCTGAAGTGAATACTGATTAATTATATAGATTATATTATAAGATATTATTATGTGTATTCATTAAGTAATGTATTTATATACGTAGATGTATACACATTATGTGTGTTATTGCTTTGTTTTCTTACTCACATTCACATGGGGGCCATGCCTAGGCTAAATTAACATGATGTTGGATTACATATATATTATTCCATATTGGATTTTTTTTTATTTTTGAGATGAGCATTGTATGTTAATTTTATTTTTATTTCGGACTATTAGTCTCATCTTATCTTTTTATTGGTGCACAACGTTTCGGCCAACTTCCTCTGACCTTCGTCAGGTGGTAACCGCGACGGATAGGAACTTCGAATCTCCTAACTGCATTCTCAGCAATCACTGCCATCCGTAGTTGTTGTCGTCTCACCACATTTTTGACCAATTACCTCTGGCACGCTTTGGGTGGGATTGAAACCGCTATCTTCAGACAATGTTCATCTGGAACCGTAGAGATTCAACGTCTCTATCAACTGCGCCACGGGCCCCGAAGGGCGATCAAGGTTGGATTCTTTGATCTTATAAATCCACATTTATTTATTATCTGATCTTCCATAGTCGGGTCCGTACCGATTGGTATATATATATATTATTCCATATTGGAATTTTTTTTATTTTTGAGATGAGCATTGTATGTTAATTTTATTTTTATTTCGGACTATTAGTCTCATCTTATCTTTTTATTGGTGCACAACGTTTCGGCCAACTTCCTCTGACCTTCGTCAGGTGGTAACCGCGACGGATAGGAACTTCGAATCTCCTAACTGCATTCTCAGCAATCACTGCCATCCGTAGTTGTTGTCGTCTCACCACATTTATATATATATATATGTATATATATATATATACATATATATATACATATATATATATACATATATATCTCTACGGTTCCAGATGAACATTGTCTGAAGATAGCGGTTTCAATCCCACCCAAAGCGTGCCAGAGGTAATTGGTCAAAAATGTGGTGAGACGACAACAACTACGGATGGCAGTGATTGCTGAGAATGCAGTTAGGAGATTCGAAGTTCCTATCCGTCGCGGTTACCACCTGACGAAGGTCAGAGGAAGTTGGCCGAAACGTTGTGCACCAATAAAAAGATAAGATGAGACTAATAGTCCGAAATAAAAATAAAATTAACATACAATGCTCATCTCAAAAATAAAAAAATTCCAATATGGAATAATATATATATATACCAATCGGTACGGACCCGACTATGGAAGATCAGATAATAAATAAATGTGGATTTATAAGATCAAAGAATCCAACCTTGATCGCCCTTCGGGGCCCGTGGCGCAGTTGATAGAGACGTTGAATCTCTACGGTTCCAGATGAACATTGTCTGAAGATAGCGGTTTCAATCCCACCCAAAGCGTGCCAGAGGTAATTGGTCAAAAATGTGGTGAGACGACAACAACTACGGATGGCAGTGATTGCTGAGAATGCAGTTAGGAGATTCGAAGTTCCTATCCGTCGCGGTTACCACCTGACGAAGGTCAGAGGAAGTTGGCCGAAACGTTGTGCACCAATAAAAAGATAAGATGAGACTAATAGTCCGAAATAAAAATAAAATTAATGTTGGATTACGTTTAAACTATAGCATAGCAGTGATGGAGTCTGTCTATCTAGCTAACCATCTATCTTGTTGGGCTCCTTGCCTGTCTTCCATCAGCTGCCTCAGATCTTCAGGATCACAGTTGGTGTCATGTGCCATTTGTTGGATGTACATGGATCCAGGTCGTCCTATGGAGTCCACAACAATATATTTCTCACCAGCTCTTCCTTACTCCTCTGGCAGTGACCGGCAAATCGTAGACGTCACTTCCTGACGATATGGAAGGTAAGTTGCTATAAAGTTGCTGCTTCGTGGGATGATCTTGATAAGATATGTTCGTAGCATGCAGGTGTACATGTCTAGCTTTCTTTCCAATCTTCTGATGAGTGTCCAGGTGGCACTGTAAACAAGAACAGACCCACCACTGCTCTAGTGAAAATGATTCCAAAGTCTGGCTGTTCGAGGAAATAAACAATCTAAGCAAGTAGGTCTCCTGCATTTAAAGACATCAACAGTGAATGGGTGTGATTTTGTTGCTAATTGGAGTTGTCAGGGATATGCACGTCGAAGGCGCACAGGTGCAACTAGTTCATCAGATCACATTCCATTTACATATTTGTAAAAAAAAAAGCATAGGAATTTCAACATTGCGACGATGGGAAATCGATTGGTGCTAAATTGACAAAGTGGGAAAAATTAGATTGACCCTATCCAAGAGAGAGAGACAGAGAGAGAGAGAGAGAAAGAGAAAGGGAGGGAGATAGAAAGAGAAAGAGGGAGATAGACTAGTGGTAGATGCACCGGCCCAGATGTAGCAACAATAATCTATGCATGGGCGAATGGTGGCTTCGTAGAAGGATGTTTTAGTCCAAATAGTCCACATTAGAAAATCTAAATTAGTAAGTCAATATGAAAAGCAGTAGTGGTTGTTGGTGCCCGTATAGAATGTACACTAGCATTACTGTGGCAGATATATCTGGGCTATACCCGGAGGAACTGGCTTGAAGGTGCTTATTGCTCATAGAAAAAAAAGAAAACAAGCACTTTTCAACAAAATTATGCAGGAACATCGTGACTAATTGAAATACACACACACACATTATATATATATATACACATATTATATATATACCCATTATATATATATATATATATATATGTGTATATATATATATATAGTAGAGATGTAGAAGGCTATCACAATGTGAGGAATGAAATATAGTCGTTGTTGGTGAAAGGAGACGAAAACAAGTGGCAATTTACAAATCAATAAGTATATACATATATGTATATATATATACATATATTCATTCAGTGGTATTAGATACAAATGCCTTACTTGTTATGTCTGCGACAATATCCATTATCAATTTCAGAAAAAAAACTTCCCTTTTCAAATGGTAGACGTGAAAGATCGATTCAAAGCATGCAAGATGTTTGAGCAGAAGTTGGATACCTGTGTGGAGCCTCGGAGCAAATGTAAGGAGGGATTTATGTATGGACTGATTAGGTAAGTAACATGTTTTTTGCTTTTGTTTTATAATTTTTTTCGACAAAATGTGTTTATTTATTTGTATTTATTGATTTTTTTTAGTTTATAACTTGTTGCTTTAGCGTTAGCTCTATTTATTTTTGTATATTCCCTGTCTATTTTGTTGTCTTTATTATTATTATTATTATTATTATTATTATTATTATTATTATTATTATTATTTATTTATTTATTTATTTTTGGATTTTTCTTGCTGATATGTATTAGCTGGGAGGACTTGGTGTATCTAGGTCACAAAAATCGCTAGTAGGCTGAAGGCGGTTAGCTGTTGAAGGATAAAAGTAGGAGTGGGATGTGAGAGTGGAGGGGAGTGGGTGCGAAATGGTGCGCTCCCAGTCGGCTGTTGGAGTGTTTAGGTTAGTGCTGCGGTTGTCAGGAATAGGAAGATAGGTAAGAAGGGGACACTGGGTTGGCATTAGTTAGGAGTTGTTAATTTGTTTATTTTCAAAAAACTATAAGTGGTAATAGATGGGACCTTTTTTTTTTCATTTAATTCTTTATTGTTATTGTTTATTAATTTATTTGTGTTTGTTGTTTGTGTTATTTCAGTTTGAATAGGTGGTTTAGCTTAAATAAAATGTTTTTTATTGGTTTATGTTACTTCAGTTAACTATTTTTTATTATTATTGTTTATATATATATTGCTGTTTTTTACTTATTTATTACATTTCTTTTTTATTTTGTATATAATTTATATGGGAGGGAGCTTGTAGTAAGGCCCTGTCTGGACTGTGAGTTGGTGTATGAGCGGTGTGCTCTGGTGAACCTTTTCTAATGGGTTAGGGTTGTAATAGTAAGTCTTTGGTGGGAGCCGTATATAATTTTATATAATGAATGAAGATCCGAGCTCCAGTCTGCTATTGAATCCTGGCCGTAATTTGGATATTAGTAATGATTCCTTTATGCAGATATTCCCAATATTGCGTTCTGTGGTTAAAATATCGACTTTAATACATAGTGTTTCTGCACGTGTTGAGGTATTTGTTGAATGATGATTCTTGTGTTTGTGTGTGTTCCTTGATACTTATCTGTAAGGGTCTCGTGGTGCTGCCCACGTAGAATTTTCCGCAGGCATGGCATTCTAGTCCATAGATTACGTGTGTGCGGTGGTAGATGGTTACGGGGTATACGGGGCAATTTGTCAGTGTGCATGGTGGTGGGTCCTCGTTGTGCTTGCGTTTAGAAAGCTTCTGTCTAAGAGATGGTCCAGAGTGGGCTCGTTGCATATTGAGACCCTCTCTTCTGATAGCCCTGCGGATAGCCGTTGTGACTTGTCGCTGATTTTGGGGCATTTTAAGGAAGCAGATATTGGTGGGGAAGCTTCTTATACGTTTTCTCTTGTTCTAGAGGTGTTTAATGACAGTGCTGGGGTATCCTCTCTCATATCCCACTCCTACTTCTATCCTTCATAAGCTAACCGCCTCCAGCCTACTAGCGATTTTGTGACCTAGATACACCAAGTCATCCCACCTAATACATATCAGAAAAAAATAATAATAACAAAGAGAACAAAATAGACAGAGAATTTACAAAAGTAAAAAGAGCTCACGCTAAAGTAACAAGTTAAACAAAAAAAAATAAATGAATAAAAATAAATATATATATATCTATATATACACAAAACAATTATAAAAAATGAAAAAAAAAACAACATGTTACTTATCTAATCACACTATACATAAATCCCCTCCTTACATTTGCTCCGAGGCTCCACACAGCTATCAAACTTCCGCTCCATCATCTAGCAAGCTTTGAATCAAGCTGTCACGTCTACCATTTGAAAAGGAATGTTTTTCCGAAATTAATAAATCTAATACAACTGAATAAATATATGTATACATATAGACATATATGTATGTACTTATTGATTTGTAAATCGCCATTTGTTTTCGTCTCCTCTCACCAACAACGACTATATTCCATTCCTCGCACTGTGATAACATTCTAAATCCCTACTACATACCTATCCCACACAATGCTTCAAGCAAACTACATATCATTCCTATATATATATATATATATATATATATATATATACATATATATACACATTATATATATGCACATTATATATATCTATGCACATATTTATATATATATATATATATATATATATATATAACTACTTCATTTACTCACATAAATTTAATATACGAAAGTATAGATTTATGCGTAAACTTAAAGTATTTACTTCAAAAGTGCTCAATACGTAGGTAGAGCTAGTTAGTAATTTATAAAATATATATGGCGATTAAGCTACACTGAATATTATGCGTTTCATCCAATATAGGATTCGTCAGGCAGGATTCGCATAAACCTGACGAATCCTATATTGGATGAAACGCATAATATTCAGTGTAGCTTAATCGCCATATATATTTTATAAATTTCTCTCTCTCTCTCTCTCTCTCTCTCTCTCTCTCTATATATATATATATATATATATATATATATATATATATATATATATAAGTGAAAGTGTTTGTCTGTGTATGTGTGTCTGTGTGTGCACATTTCTCTACGCAATGACTCTGCCAATTTTAAATCTACAGACTCGAAATTTGATGTACAGGATACTGAGATTTTGGAAAATCGATGTGATTGGTTTTCGGCCAGAAATTTGTCGAGTAAGAGGTCAAATTTAATGATCTGACCTTTCAGAACTCTTCGAAACTCCTCCGACAATTTTACGTCTAATCACTTAAACTTTTATATATAGGTTCCTAGAACAGGGATCTAACTTAATAACTTTATTTGAGCCCAAATCAAGTAATTTTAAGGGGCCATAATTGGGGTCAAAGTTAAAAAAATTGACCGGTTTTAAATTTGTGCTCAACGTACATCTCCAAATACCCAGACAACTTCAAGCACCCATGCTAATATATATATATATATATATATATATATATATATATATATATATATATATATATATAGAGAGAGAGAGAGAGAGAGATAGCGAGAGAGAGCGACTCCCCAAAAATCGGGCCCCTACTCAAATTAGGCCCCATTTCTTAGTGTTTTGTCCGAATTAAATGAAACTTTAGTCATAACTAGTTCATTATATTAAAAATCACATCAAAACACTAGGGTCTACAGCATATGTTCTAGATGGCCTCCATTTAGCTTTTGTTTTTTCGGGGGTCACCCTGTATAACCATCGCAAAATACATTCAAATACGTTTAGGCGGTCCTTAGTGATAATTGCTGTCTTTATTGCTTATTTTGGGGTCCTTACCTATCAGACCGCCTCGGACAACCACACCTGACCTGCTCTCCTATCTTATAGGTCGCCATCTTGTAAAGATTCCTGCTACTGTTATCTTACAGAATTTATAATTTGCGAGTCAGCCAATGAAATAAAAGCATCTTAAACAAAAATAAAGTCAATAAATGGTCAAGTTCTGATCGGGTTGATTCATTTATTGGGTCGTTTAATCGAACGAAATTAATTAAAAAATGTTAAAAAACGCCCGCCTTTGTCATCCATTTGTTTTTCTTAATCAAATAAATAACAAGTGCAGCCTTCAATTCTATCCTTGACTAATTGGATCACTAATTATACCTAGTTTTGCTCGCACGCTTTGTTCGAAATAATCGAATTATGAATTAAAACTTTAATCTCATCCAAAAAAAGCAAGAAGATGTATTAAAGTTTTAAATTATTAAAGTTAAAATAAATAACCAAACAATTCGGATGTCATGCTGCTTATAATTGTGGTAATATATGCCATCGAAATTTTAATGCGTCCTTGCAACTTGGAAGACTTGTTGTAATAACTCGCAAATATAGTATGTAAATGCCCCATACCTCCCTGCTGTTGACAGGTGGCTATTTGACTCCATGCCTCAAAAGAGATAAAATTCAGCTTAGATTGATTCATGTCCCTGCTCCTTCGTCCTTTTCCCAGATATGGCAGCTGCACGTTGCTTCTGCCTTAAGTCTCGCTGGTTTTCGCACCCCTTTCCACCAATGCATTCTTTCTTGAGTCTTTGGAAGTTTCCATTCATTGTTTAAAAATCTTCCCTAATAAAGATCTCGTTTGCCGCACCCCCTCTCGGTATTTCTAGAGAGTATAATAGATCTTAAGTGTGAGCGGCACTTTTGTAGTGTATTCCAGATAGGTCACCCTGCCCGCCTCTTTATTTTCCTCGTCTTTCTAAGATGCCAACTGTCTCTCTAGTCGTTACCAGGTCCTTTTCCCGGTCAACTGATCTGTACCCAATCGTCACTGTTAGAAAGAAAATAAACATCGAAATATACACTTGTGCCCGATATTATTCATACCCCCCCTTGAAAATTGAGTTTATTAGGTGTAACTTTGTAAGAATTTATTGTTTACGTCCATATTGATACATATTCTTAATAAACGTCTTCTGATCATTTTCGTCATTTTAAAATCTCGGGATACTTGTAATAAAAGAAATATACAGCTATTTATAAAATCTGCAATGTTCAAAAATAATCATACCCCCTTATTTTTTCAGTATTAATCGAGTTTCTGACTGTTTGTTTCCTGTTTGATTCTTATTTTGAATGCTTTTATACAACCTTTGATTAATTTCATTGCGTTTTTTGCATTTTTTCAGAAATTAAAATGATATCAACTGAAAACCAATAAAAGAATAAAAATTATTAGAATGGGGAAGAAAAAAGAGCTTAGTAATGATCTTAGGACTAAAATTGTGAATTCACATAAGGATGGTTTAGGTTACAAGTCCATTTCCAAGAAATTTGAGGTCCCTACAGCAACAGTACAGAGCATCATCAAAAAATTCCAGAGCCACCACACAACAAACAACTTGATTGGTAGAGGAAGGAAAAGGAAACTGTCTGCTAGAGCCACCCGGAATATTGTAAGAAGTGTTAATGCAAATCCAACCACCACTACTAAGGACATTTTAGAAAATCTGGAGTCTTCTGGCATAAAAATATCAAGGCAAACATTGCAAAGGACTCTGCATGAAAATGGTCTGAAAGGAAGAAGACCAAGAAGGACTCCATTGCACACCGGAAAACACCTTGCAGCACGTCTAAAGTTTACTAGGACCCATGTGAATTCTCCAGAGTCCGTTTTCTCAAGTATTTTGTGGACTGACGAAACAAAAATTGAATTGTTTGGCCATATGGATGCTTCTTACGTTTGGAGGAAGAAAGGAGAAGCTTACAACCCAAAGAACACCATACCCACGGTGAAACATGGTGGTGGTAGCCTAATGTTTTGGGGCTCCTTTTCGGCTAGTGGTCCAGGTAGTTTGGTCAAGATAGATGGACCCATGAAGAAGGAGCAATATTTGGAGATACTCCAGAAAAACATTAGACAGGATGCGGAGAAGCTCCATTTAGGACCAAACTGGATCCTTCAACAGGATAATAATCCAAAACATACTGCCAAAATAGTCAAGAAATGGTTTGAGGATAATCAAATTAATGTTTTGGAATGGCCTAGCCAGAGTCCCGACCTGAACCCTATCGAAAACCTCTGGCACATATTGAAAACTGAGGTTAAAAAGCGGAAACCTAGAAATTTGAGGGATTTGGAGAACTACTGCATTGAAGAATGGTTAAAAATCAGTGTTGATGCTTGTAAAAACCTTGTTGATAAATATCCAAAACGGTTACAGGCAGTTATTAAGAATAAAGGGCATGCTATTGACTATTAGTAAGAGAGGTATGAATAATTTTGAACTAGTGCCATTATTGTTTTTCTTTGTATAATGTTTCAAACTTGCATAATTTATTTATTTGTTGAGTTTAAATTAAATGCTTATGCTTGATTTATTGTTTGAAATCCCTTTAATATTGTCTACCTTCTGGTTTGAGCAATATTCTTATAGAAATCTCAAAGATCCGAGGGGTATGAATAATATCGGGCACAAGTGTATGTTCGAATGGTCCTAAGATGATTGCTGTCTTCGGTGCAGATTTCGAAGTTTTTATTCAGCTGATCCAATCGGACAACAACCCTGAATGGCTATCCGATCCTACAGATTGCAATTTTGTAAAGATTTGTAGAAATTGTTATCTATGCAGAATATATAATATCCGCTCTAATTCCTACTTGCGAGTAAACCAAATGAAAAAGAAGCATGTTTACAAAAAAATAAACATTATTCAATAAAATACATTGTTTTCAGTATCGAGGTGATTCATGATATCGGCCGTTTAATCTAACCAAATTAATTAAAAACAAGCACACAACCACATTTATCATCTGTATATATATTCATATATATATATATATATATATATATATATATATATATATATATATATATATATTTATATGTGTGTGTGTCTGTACATGTGTGTATACATACACACGTATATATTTACACACGCACGAATGTATATATATATATATATATATATATATATATATAATTGCAACGTTTTGTCAGACGAGTGCCACTCCCTAAGACACTTAGAGTCCATGAGCCCAAAAATGACTTCTTTTTTCTAGTTCTACCGGTGAATTCACATGCTACAGCAGGAATGACACTGAAGACGGTCATTGAGATTAATTATTACATGCTTCCAGCATTTTAAGCCTCCTCCATGAGTCAGAAATTTTCCATCGCCACAGGACCACAATTCTAGACAAATGACTGAGGGAGTATCTATACACAGATGATGTTACAGAGGCTTAGTTTTGTACGACATCTCTCTCTCTCGATTCAAAATGTTGAGATCCAGCAACAAGCAAGAGCAAGATAGCCAGCAACAATTAAACTGCAGGCCAGCTTAATGCGTGTATTGTTCTCCCGCTTTATGTTTTTTTTAAATCAGAGATTTGATTCTCCTTGAAAGGTTGCCTTCACCACGGCTTACAGGAGTCCTCTCCACCCCAACACACACATACACACAAACGCACACAGTGCTAGTTGACAGTTGACCCCGAAAAAGGGTTCATATATGCATACATATATACATACATACATGCATATATATAATAATATATATAACGGATACGAGAAAAGAAAAATATGTGTACAATCTATATTTCAAAAAATATTTCATAAAGCCACTGTGCTGCTTAGACATGCAAACTCGATAAAAAAAAAAACGCTGAACATGTGCGTGTATGTGTGTGTGTGTGTGTAAAATATAATATGAAAAATATGTAAATGTTTTAAAGTTGCTTTCTACTTATTTCTTATTTATTGAGGTCCAGGGAAATATATATATATATATATATATATATATATATATATATAAGCCTGACCAATACTCACGAGCATTTAACGTGAAATTGTCATATATAATTTTATAACTTACTATATATATATATATATATATATATATATATATATATGTGTGTGTGTGTGTGTGTGTGTGTGTGCGCGCGCTCGCGCGTATTGCGGCCATTAATAATAATACTTTTTTTTTTAAATAGATATGCATGTAATTGCACGGCGGGGACTACATGTTATTTTATTTATTCTTTAGTTCACAAATATATGCATATATTTTGCAATGCGATTAAATATACACATGTTAATGCTAGTTTTTTTTAAAATCATTTTAAAAAGGGTGTCGTGTCAGGTAACGTTTAGGACAGCGGGGTACTCATATATGAACACGTTACTATGGGAGCAAATTAGATTGGGAAAACATTCATGAAATCCAATTATAATTGTCGAGCATGTTCAAGCTTTAACAATTGATCGCGTGTTGACTGACTACGTATGCGTGTTTAAGCGTCATGACTGAACAAGCTAATGGTTTATTGCATGCGTTGTGACATTAGCTTGTAAATTATTATTACATAGCAATAACATTATTTAAGGCTAAATAACAAATATTTACGAGACAACCTTAGTTCTTAAATAAAACTTGCCAAACCGTATATAATCTTCTAATTGCCAAAACTTATATAACCTTCTAATTTCTCATTTATTTATTGTTATATAGGTACTTATTTAACGCGTTTTCTCTAAAAGGGCGAATTACCACTTGATCGTAAAGGTGGAACTATTTTAGATCATATCCAACAGGTGACTGTGTCGAGTTGGGTAACGAGAGGTTTATTCACATTACATTTAAACTGATGCAGTTCAGTACAATCAGTGAAGCAAGATAAAGAGACGTGAATCTAGCCCGGAGTCCCTCGTAAGAAACTATTAGAGAATAAGGACTTTCGACATCTAGGGACTTCAAGAGTTCGGACGTGCGATTTTGCTACTTTTCGGATTTGTCAGTAATGTATACATCAGACGAAGCAAGGGATGCGAGTGCGTCAGAACATAACCCATTAAAGACTTTGTAAAACAGAGCATAGAAGCTATATTGATGTGATGGGACTAAGATTGGAGCTTGTCCTGTAGTGCAGAACCTGTTGGGTGGGAGATTTATCGTTCGACCATGTTTACTAGTGAGAGAGATCTGTACGAATACCAGCCAAATGTGTCAACAATACTTAAAGTATGGCGAGTGGTGACTTGGTAGAAGATTTAAGTATATTCATAGCACGATAGAGAGAACCCATTTTATTTGCAGCAGCCTTGGTCATATCCTCAATATATTTTTCCTACTCGTGTTGATTAGGCGTGGCAGACATGGGACATTGAATTATGAGATCTCATGCACGGTGTTAATTCTCAGTACAATTTGTGGCTATGAATGGTTTTGTAATTGTTAAAAGAAATAAGCTTTGCCTTAGTAAGATTTAATATTACCATCCATTTACTGTCCCATTCACTTGCAGACTAAGATATTTTTGTAATTGTTCTGCCATTTCATTAAATGTGTGTACAATCCGTCTCCTTATGTGTATTCTAAACCGTAATGTAGTCAGTGAATATACCCATCTCAGATACTATTTTATCAGGCATGTGGTTTTTGGATATCATAAATAATAAAGGTCCAACAATCGTCCCCTGAGATACACTCGTATTAATATCATTATGTTTACATTTAAGCAGGTCGAGGACAACTTGAGATCATGTTGAGTATTCGTCCGGAAATATTGTATAATTTAATATCTTTTAAAAGCCTTTCATGCCACGTATTGTTATTGGTTTTGGATAAATCAAGGGCTATTGCTCTAGCGTGTAATGAATTATCGGCTGCATGATACATACGTGTGGAGATGAAGGTTAAAATATCTTCAGTTAAAAAGAGATGCATAAACTCATGCAGTTGGTCAGAAAGAAGTTTAGCATTTACGATGTGGTGAAGAGGTGCTTGCGTGATTAATAACTCAAAAATGTAAAAAACATTGAACGGGCCAGTTTATTTCAGCAGGATTAAAGAATATTATTACAACCGCGACACTTTTCCAGATATCATGGAAACAAAACACGGCTAAGCATTTATTCGATTTGTTTTTAAAAATTTCTTCTTTTAAAGAATGTAACGCTGGGTATAGGAGAGCCAGACCAGCTGTCAACATTGTTCTGCTTTTTATTGAAACCAACCTAGAGCTCTTTTTAGTATCCTCCTTGTTCCCTTAAGTGCAATTGTCTGGATCTCTTTTGCACTTGATCCGGAAATCTCAAATTTTGTTCTCATATGGGAGCCATCACTTATGAAATGAAACAGATCACGGAGGGGCGTATGGAAATGCATGTGTAATGACGTAACCGGTAATCCAAAAAGGATATAAACAGTAGAAAGAGCACGTCAGAGAAGACGATCCCGTAAGATAAGTCACAGTCGTAACGAGAAATCACGTGGTGCGGGAGAATGGAGAAATAAAGGTCGTTGTTACAACGGGAAGACGCGAGTTCAATGCATTCCTATTCTTCTTCCAGGTTGCGATTGAGGCAACAACGTGTGGGGTAACGTTACAGAAACACTTAATGCTATCATGAGGGAAAAGTTACGGTGCGTAATGCGGTCGCTGAGAAAACAGCGCATTTATCGATGGTGATGGAAAAGGAGTACAATTTAATTATTTACGAAGACTGTTAAACACTGTTTACATTGGAGTTTAAAGCAACCATTTTACTGTCAGCTACAAAGCAGCACTGCGGTATTCAGAAAATGCTAGTAAAGAAATTTTCCATGTGTAATTTTCATAGTTAGTTCTGGACATATAATAATTTATTATTCGAAGTTTTTTTTATTATTCCAGTTTTCTATATTAATAAAATATTTTAGGCGATATATGCAGTAGTTAATTTACCGTACAAAGAAATAACTTTATCAAACATTTCTTTAAATATTTGCTGATTAATATTCTGATCTTGAGCACGTGGTACAATGGGGAAAGAAGTGGCTGATTACTCTTAATGCATCTAAAACCAAGCTTCTATCTTTACATCATCAACGTTCTGATCCCCATCTAACATCAATTGAAATAAATGGCTCTCGTCTTGGGGTGGGGTCCAAGTTTTGACAAGCTTCTGGGCTTGACCTTTACTCCTGATCTTAAATGGAACAGGTACATCAAATCTGTTGCCAAGACCGCTGGAAAAATTGTGGAATCCTTCTATCGATCCAGTAGATATCTCACTGCTGATTCAATTCTCTACCTATATAAGAGCCAGGTACCTCCAAGGATGGAGTACTGTTGCCACAGCTGGGCAAGAGCTGCTAGAAAGGACTTGTTCTGCTTCGATAGAGTTCAAAATAGACTTCGTAGCCTCGTAGGAGATATCCTTTTCTCTTCGCTGCAACCTCTATCTCACAGAAGAGATGTTGTGAGTTTGTCTCTGATGTATCGTTATTTTCATCGAAAGTGTTTGACTGAGCTTCAATCTATGCCCCCTTCGCAAACTTTCACTCGTCTAGCTGAAAACACTATCAATAATTTCCCCCACTCTTTGTCTGTGCCTAAACTTAAACGTAGATTCCATGAACAAAGCTTCTTTCTTTGAACTGCACGCCTGTGAAATTGTCTTCCGTTTTCCTGCTTTCCAGCTGACTACAATATGGTTGTCTTTAAGTCTAACGTAAACAAGTTCTTGATGAGCCGTTCCACTTAAGAAATTTACCGAAATTCCATTACTAACGATTACTATATTGTTCAATTGACAACTGTGAACTCTTAACCCTTATCCTCGAGTGGTCTCTGGGCCTTCATATGTAGTTATGCCTATGTAAAAAAAGAGGATAGGTAATTTAAAAATGAAAATTGATAAAAGAAGGTATTTGAGGCCGACGTAAAAGGTGAGAAAGAGGAGAAGGTGAAACATTTTTAGTCTCCTTCCCCTACGTGGACGCCGCGTAGAGAAAATTGAGAAAATTATTGCTCTCCACACTCTCTAGATTATCAGAAACATCAAGTTTTTTTTAATTGTTTTTAAATTTGAAACTTAAAGGACAGAACCCAAATAAATAAATACCATTGCTCAGGCTAATTTAACTATTTTATGTTCATGTCTTTCTGGACTTACTTAAAAAATGCATAACAGCTTTACAAAAATTTAATAACATGATAATATTTGTTTCCTGGAAACTCCCTTACTTAACGCACCTTTAATGTACACTCCTTGAAAACCATAAACAACAAGCACTCGTTTAACTACAACCATTGTAAACAATGCCCCTACTATTGATATGGTTCTAAATCTAAACCTAAATACCAGAAACAAAGTTTATTTCCTTGTTCTGCTCGCCTGTAGAACTCTATACTGCGATGCTGCATTCCAACTGACTACCTGTTTTCACGTCTACTGTTAACCGATTCTTGTTTTATCTAATTCTATCCAATTTCCACTGCTAATAATAATTCCACTGTTGTCTCACCCACTAACATATCCTCGCGTTACATTCAAGCCTCAATAATTAGCGACTACTATGTGAAATATGAATAACTGCTTTTTTAAATATAAATGTGAATTTTTTCACGTTATGACAAAAAATATTTAAAATATTGTTTTCAAGTATTTCAATATTTTATTTCGCTGCTTCAAATGGCAGCTAGTTAAAAAGTTTATGTTCTCATCATTGCGTTGCCTTCAGACTTTGATAAGTAGTAAGATATGAATACTTTTTTATATAAATATAAATGTGAATTTTTGTCTCCTAATTATACAAACATAAAGGTGAAATATTCATTATGTAATATATTGTTTCCATGTATTTCAACATCCTATTTTGCTGCATCAAATCGCAGCTAGTAAAAATATCTTAGGTTCCTGTATACAATTATTTAATTCGATACTTGTATAGATAATGTATAGCAAGAAAACCAAATATCGTATAGGGGCATGTAAACCAATTGGGCAGTATAAACTGCCTTAATTTATTTGTATTATTCGGATTCTTCGAACCACTGTTCTCATATAAAGTAGGTTTTTTTTCATTCGTTTCTGTCGAACAATTTCTAACATTTTTGCAATTTCTAACATTATCTTGTCGAACTCAGGTTTACACACACTGTGAAAATAACACTTAAGATAAGAACAGTATTCCGAACAATTCAAATAATAAGAATTCGAAACCCTATTTAAAAATCCAGAAGCTCCCCAATTATTCTCGTGTGATCTTTTGATTATTTGCTTTTGTTTTTGTTTTATATATAAAATACTATATACCTGTACCATATGAAGTTGAATTTACTGAAATATCACTGACTGTATAAGTGATAGTTTACGAGCAACTGTTTAGGAAGCTAATGAAGATATATAGTTAAATGGATGTTAAACCATACTTCATTTTGATTACAACAATAGATTTGGTATTTCTTCCCATGTTATAATTCTGGAAACAATCTGCGCAAGTAGATTTTTTAAAGCGATTTATGAAAAATTTTAGGGAACTATCAGTTGATAATATACTAGCAGGGAGACGCGGCGTTGCCTGCGATTAAATGATGATCAATGAATGTAAAACACTCTATTAACTTTATTGTTATTAAAATAAGTAAACTTCCCTAGGTGTTTTTCAATTGAATCAATAGATTGCCTATTTATAGAACTTAACCAAGGAAAAGCTTCCAATGCCTTACCACCGTTAGTTAGTCCGCAATACATTGTAATCTATATTGCACTGTAGAAAACCTACTATTCATTTAATATACTTTTTTATATATAATGGATTGAATTAAAGTTTAAAATAAATAAGTCGGGTATCATATTTTAATTTTCATCTTATAAGAAACATTTCGAACTCGCACCTGTCATATTAAAGAGTCTAATGTTGATTTTGTATATTGGACCTTTCGATTTGTGTGCTAATAAAACTTCTCAAATGCACTTGTAATAATAGGCTGTGAAATATTTTAACTTTGATCAAAATCGCATATTCCTTCTTTCATCGGAGTAATTCTATAATCGTTTATCAGTACTTATCGAAGACATTCCAGTACAAAACCTATCTAAGAAAATATATAATGTTCGGATGTAAAATAAAAAAAAAAAAACAACAACAAAAAACGCGTTTAACCCGGTCTGTGTAGAATGTAAATAAAACAAATATTTCAAAAAGGTTTTCGAATCAATTAAACTAACATTTGTATGCATAAACAAACTTTACTATGATTGGCTCTAAGAATATGCAAAAATATTAGAATATAATTACCTTATTGTTTACTAAGTTCAAATTCTTCCATTTTTTAACATGAACTCGTATATTTTACATACCGCCGCCATCTTGAATTTTAGGCATGGGAACCTGGTGGCGCATAAATATTTATTTAAGCATTTTCATGACTTTTAATATAACTAGACAGGCAAACACATTTTTTTACATAATTTAATAAAATTATAATTAAATGATGTTATTTTTAGGTTTATATTTTTTCTTTAAAATAATTGTTCAATTAAGTTTTTATTGTTTCCTAATACTTGTTAAAAGTAAAGAAAAACTGTTTTTTTTTCTATTTTTACATCAAACATAAATTTTTGGCATTATATTTCCCAGTTTTACTATCACTTTTTGTCAGTGTTATATCTCGAGATTAAAATCATCTTCCTTTCTTTTTTTTTAATTAATAACAAATGAGCCACACTCTTTTTCCATAAACTAGATTATACTGTATTTTGCCCCAATTCTTTAATGCATAAACGAAGTAGACAAAGACGTTCATTAAAATTTAGTGGCCCTTAAAAGAGCCGCTTTTGGTAACCCTTTGGGGGATGAAACTGATTGGAATGTTACAACCATCATCTAAGGACATCTATGTGTTCATAATTACAGTTAATTTTCAAAAAGGAAGATAAATAGTTATCGTAAATCGTCTCGGGCTTCTGTATCTTGAAAAAATCTCACCTTAAACGAAACTTGCAGATATAATTAATACTTATAATTTTCATACCCTGATTATTTTTATTTTTTAACCGATTATTTAAAGCATTCTTTATGAGCTGGTACATCGAAGGTTTACACATTCTAAAATTAAATTTTGAATTTATTTTTGAAAAATTTAAATGTATGCGTATTTTCGTGATTTGGTAAAAAATGTTTTTTATCCTCATCTGAAAGATATAAATGATTGATAACATATGCAATGAATCTCACATTTCCAAACGCAAAACTTTTTTTTTTAATTACCACATTAAAATTTCGTATTTCAATCTGCGATCTCGAAATCATCTTATAAATTTTTTTCTACACTCATTTACCTTCTTACCACAAAATGAGTGTTTGCTTAATGGATCGCTTAGACTTTAAGGGGTAGAACAAGAGATAAATGATGAAGGGGGCATGAAGTTCTCACAATATATTTAGACAACAAATATGAAAAAATCAGACACATATAAAGTGAATTTTTACTTATCAATTGGTGAAAATTTTATATTGATTAGATAATTGCCTAATTTTTGGTAGATTTTTAACGACAGACTGTTACCAACATCAAAAACACTCCATAAAGTTGCCGGCCACTATATATATATATATATATATATATATATATATATATATATATATATATATATATATATATATACGATATAAGTAGTAAAGTAAAGTAATTATGCCTAGTGATTTTGAATAGAACAAGTTATCAAGTAATCAAAAAGGCTAAATACGAAAATTAATGCCAATTCCTCACACTAACATTAAATAGGTTATGTTTTAACAAATTCAACTTTAAAAAAATCGACAGTAAATCTTTTTAATACAGCTTATGCATAATTGATAGTTTTAAATAAATTAATTAAAAAATATTTTAGATTTAAGATATTGTTCGTTATTTTTTCTAATTAACAGACAATTAGATTGAACTATGCCAATATGTTCGCAATGCTCTATTAGTAAATGGACAAATATTTTGCAATTGTATTAAAATATTCTTTGTTGAAAAGACCAATTCGATTCTCAAAAAACTGACTTTATTCTAACTATCAAGTCATCCCATAAGCTCTGTCGGAATTTATGAATAAAGAAAATAAGTGACTAAATGTTTCATTTATTTAAGGTAAGGACAATAGGCTGGATGAGGAATTTTCTCCCAACCAAGTTCTTCGGTCTTTTGCGAGATGATTCTTGCTGTGTAGAATCGTGCATTGTCATGCTGAATCATCACCCCTTTTCGATTCACTAAAGCAGGTCATTTTCCTCTCAAAGCTTGGTTCAAACGCTCTAATTGCTTAGAGTAGATTTGAGCATTAATTGTTGCATTAGGTGGTAACAATTCAAATAGATTATTCCTGGATTTTATTTGTGAACTTAAATGGAACGCATCATCATCGTTGGGCTTGAAGACAACTATATTGTAGTCAGCTGGAAAGCAGATAAACGGAAGACAGTTCCACAAGCGTGCAGTTCTAAAAAAAGAAACTTTGTTTATGGAATCCTCGTTTAGGTTTAGGCGCATATAAAGAGTGGGGGAAATTATTGATAGTGTTTACAGCTAGACGAGTGTTTCTTCCAGAGTGAAATCTCTAATTCTGAATTTCGCAAACCATCTTCTGCAAGTTCTTTCATCCACACATTCCTTTTCATTAACTGAGTAAATATTTCAAAGCGATTCGGCTGCTGAATGTCCTTATTCATCTCATAAGCATTATATGTCTTAAATCATTGTGAGACACTTCCGTGTTAGTTATAATCAAACAACTTTAAATGTAATCGTTCTGTAAAAAAAATGAATCAGTTAAAATACATCTAAACATAAAAGTGTAAAAAAAACTACACAATATTTTAAAAGTTTCGTTCAATTTAAAAACTTTGGTAAAAATTCGAGCGAAAAGTACGGGATAACTGATATTAACTAAAACGGGACATTGTTTTTTTTTTAAATGTTTATTTTCCCTTTTTTCACGGATATCATCATCAGTGCAGGGAGTTACGATTACATCCTCTCGGGAGATTCGAACCCACCCATAAGTCATCTCTAACTCCATTAGCATAGAACAAACTACACGGCTAAAGTAAACCGCGAGAAATACAGAAGAAATACACATTTACATAAAGCGTAAATTTCAAGACAGCTGAGAATGATATTGTGATCATGACATCATGATCTTCGCACGTAAGCCTAGGTAACTGACTTACTTTATTTCAACTTGGAGCGCACAATACTACAAACCGAGTTCTTACAGGGGGTACGTTGTGTGTGTATATGGATATGTTTCAAATGCTGAATAGTTTTTTTTTTCATTTTATCTTTACATTCATGTACCTGTAAATGCGTGTATGTATATACGTTCGATCATTTAGTTGATCGTCTAGTGTGTATATTTTAACATTTATGCAACAGCTCTAACAGAGAAACGATTGACCGAGACGTATCGAACCAGTTGTGGACAAACATTTCATTTTAACAGATGCCAATAACACAGCACATACCTGAATTATATACAAGCATTTATTTTCATGATTTCGTCAGACATCTTCAAAAATTACAATGTTTTTACATCTTGGCTGCCTGCGGAAACACCGCTCCCTGCGTCAGGGAGAGCCCCCCCCCCTTTGAGCCGCCCGTTCTCTCTGATGTCCCGCTAACTACTGACTAGAATTTCACCAAATCTACATCTCATTACGTGTCACAGGCCAACAGCTGATATCTCCTAAATCTAATTATTAGTTCATGCAAACCAAAAATAATGTTTACATCTATTTTCTATTTTCACATTCCTCTGTAGCGATGTTATTATTTCCTGTTAATCACTTTTTCCCAATAAAATTGTTTATTTGTCTTATCATACCAACTGATCCAGCGACGCGCTGTCGCTCGAATCAATTATTATTATTATTATTATTATTATTATTATTATTATTATTATTATTATTATTATTATTAACCACAGGGTGAGTATGAAAGAGAAGGAGAAACGAAGCAAATACACAGAGCTAGTCAGAGAGTTAAAAGGGAAGTGGATGATGAAGAAAATCACAATAGTGCCGATAATATTTGGAGCACTAGGAAAAATTTCGAAAAACCTGGAAAAAAGAATGGCAGAAATTGGAATCAGAGGAGTGGCTGCAAAAATACAACGCCTAACGATAAGGAAAACGGCTGAAATATTAAGGAACCCCCTTGAATGCGGCGAATAACACAAGACAATATAACGAAGAAGCGTTACAGGGAATGAACAACACCGAAGCTGCAAATCTGCATGCTCTACAACCCCATCATGCATCCTTCCATTGTTTCACTACCCTTCCCCCCAATAGAAAAGTGATTGATACCAAAGAGCCGAGAAGGATCAAGCAGGATGTAAATACCGAGGAGGGAGCACTGGCCAGACCTCCGCTGGACGAGTGCGAAGAGAACTGGGATCTTGGGGAGGCTTAGTGCCACTAAAATTCTAGTATAAACCAATGGCCACTTCCAGCGATTAATCAATGGTAAGAGGCTGTTGCGATGATGCAAATTTATTTGCAAATGCTATCGAAGGAGGAGGAGACAGCTGGACGTCTGGAGAAACTTGTTGTCACTCAGCTTCCAGAGAATACCACAGGTCTCCAATCAGATCGTTTGCTGACTTGTGTGAAAGCTCCATGTGAGCCAATAATAATAATAATAATAATAATAATAATAATGTTTTGACCTTTAGCTCTACTTGCCTTAGTTAACACAGATACTACGCTATGATCACAGCCAAAGGGCCACAACATTATAAAGGGACTGATATATAAACAGGAGAAAGTGTGTATTATTGATAATGCTCGACGTCCCTGTGTTTAGATTATACAATTAGTTCACTACAACAATTGCCAGCTGGAAAAAAGTATTTAGTGACCTATCCGTGTTAATGTTTTTTGTTGTTTTTTGTTGTTTTTTGACTGAGAACGGTTTCAATTTTTTTTCAAATCTTATCCTTGTTCCGAATATATATATATATATATATATATATATATATATATATATATATATATATATAGTTACGTGACAATCTTGTTAAAGTATTCATTTTTAAAACGTTATGAATCAACACGACCGATTCGATTAATTCCCTGCCCGATATCATACAGCTATCTCTAATCTTATAACATAACGTGGGATAAAGACATTTAAATAATCTACATTAATAAACCAGAAGTATAGATTAGAGAAAAAAAAACACAGCGACGATGGGAGGAAGAGAAAGGAAGAAAGATAAGAGAGCATAACAAAAGAAAAGAGATTCATACAAGCATCCAAACTGAGATGAAATGCATTTAAATTATATAATATATAAACGCTTATATCTCTATGTACCTATTCTCTGTCTGTTCCATATTTTCAAACTCAGTTATTTTCGAAACAAAAAGCCGCAGAGCGGCCCTAGAGGTCTCAAATGATTGGATTTTTTTACGAGTCGTTATTTTATGTGTCTTTAGCCGGTTAAAATTATTTTTCAAAAAATGGATCAAAATTGAAACACCACTACAAATTTGGTACATTCATCTTAGTTTATGCTTAATTTTTTTTACATTTTTTAATCGCTTTACGTGTGTGTCACGTTGGTACAGTGGTAGCACCACAAGCTTTAAATGCTACAGTTTCGATTCTAGATGATGGCACCTAAATGGTAACTTTTTTCTTTTTAAATCACGACCCTATAATAATGTATACGGAATTTTGGCAAATTTAAATATCCTATTCAAGCGTATTTTACGCCCGGAAAAGCCCCCACGCTGGTCGTATATATAATTAAGTATGAATGTTTCTGTGTTCTTCTGTTTCGGGATGTAGCGGTATTTTCTGCTATGTATCGAAACCCCATTTAAAATATATTATTACAAAAAAAATATTAAATTTAAATAGATTATTAATATGAAATCATCTACTCTTATAAATCTCCGTTGATGATGATTCTGATTTTTTTCTGGTGGCAGTTTTACAGAAAATAACAAAACAATCTGAAATTGCGTTAGTACGCCCTTCATTTTCACATAGTCGGCAACATATGTTCATAAAAGGTCTTAGCAAATAAAAAGTTATACTGGGTGCCTTCCCTTTGAACATTTTTTTTCTTAAGTCATATTTCGGAAGTAAGACCACCACCCTCTACTTCCGTGTACTCCCTTTAAAATAAATGTTTAGTGCGCACACATACACACAAAGTCGGGATCATATACGGATATTCTCTATATACGTCCGCTTCTACATACTTCGGATTTTGTTCTCGTCCTGGGGGAATATCTTACGGAATGCGGTCACTTATGTTATATATCGGATATGGAAAGGCTAATAAGTAGGCCAGTATTTGATCCGGCGGACATATGCGTTCATTCGCAAACTTCCCATTTGCTAGCCTCTCTTAACCTATTTCCACTCTTTTTCGCTAATTATTCTCTCTTTGTATCCATGTGTGTTTTGGTCGTCGGATTTGTTCGAGACTTTTCGAATTCGAAAGATTAAATAATTACAATTGTTATACTATAGAACACTTGCTATAAAACACAGAACGGCCATATAAACAATTGCTATAAACAAGAACAGTCATATAAGAAACATTGCTAATTAAGTTAAGCGACATTTCATAACATACTAATGTCATAATATAGCAAATGCGAAATTTTTTAAGCAGTTAGCAACCAGCAAGATAAAAAATTTTAAAACGAATACTACAAACAAAGGTGAAGGAATAGAAATTTAATTAAATACAATTTAGGTAAATGTTTCAGCAATCTATATCAATATATTAAAATAGAATTGACCAAAACGTAAACAAATTCAAAATACAGTATATATATATATATATATATATATATATATATATATATATATATATATATATATATATATATATATATATATATACGTGTGTGTGCGCGCTAGCAGAGTAACACTACGTTGTTTAGTATTGAATAAACATCAACGAATGCTCTTTATATATTTCGCTTTTATTGGGTTTTTATGACGGTCTTTCTTTTTTGATATATACGCGCACACAAGCACACACAATCACTCATATACATATATGTGTATATATAATACTCACACATACACATGCATACTCATGCAGGCACAGACACATACACACGTGTATACACAGAAATACATGTATATACCCATACATATACACACACGTATATATCCCCTACCCATATAAAAATAAACAAAAATAATATTAAATAAATAAATAAATAAAAAATACATACACACGTACTCATATATATATGTAATATATATAAAATATATATAATAATATTCATATAATATATATAATATATATATTATGTATATTATATTATGTATACTATATTATATATATATTATATATATTACATAAATATTATATATATTATATATATATATTACATATTATATATTACATATATATATATATTATATATTATATATACAGTGATGATCATATTTATTGGCACGGTAAAATAAAAGTTAAATTTTGTCTAATAAATTCTAAAAAAGGGATTAAATTAAAGAAAATAACAAAGTATATTATGTATTTTTAACTGGCCTTTCCGATGCAGCAATCGGATTTTAGAAAAAATAAATAACAGAGGAACAACAAACATAATTGCAAAACACCCTTGTTCAAAATTATTGGCACGATTTATTTAATAATCAATTGTATAGCCTTTGGCCTTGATTACCTTCCTCAGTCGCTTTTCATAGTTTACAACCAAGTTGTTGCACTCTTCAGTAGTAATTTTAGCCCACTCTTCCTGACAATAATCCTCCAATTGAATAAGATCCTAAGGCTTCCTTTGCATTACCCTCAATTTTAATGTTCTCCATAAATTTTCAATTGGATTAAGGTCTGGGCTTTGTGATGGCCACTCCAAAACATTAATATTATTGTCCTCAAGCCATTTCTTAGTCAGTTTAGCCGAATGCTTTGGGTCATTATCTTGCATGCACCACCAACGACGACCAAGTGAGAGCTCTTTAGCAGAGTCTTTCAGGTTTTCATCCAATATTTTTATATAATCTTTCTTTTTCATGCTACCTGTGACCTTAACAAGTCGCCCTGGTCCAGAGGCAGCAAAGGATCCCCAAAACATCAAACTGCCTCCACCGTGCTTCACTGTGGGTATGGTGTTCTTAGGCAGGAAAGCTTCGCCAGATTTTCTGTAAATATAAGACACTTTATTATGGCCAAATAACTCTATTTTCGTTTCGTCAGTCCATAGAACACGTTTCCAGAATGCAACATCTTTATCAATATGACGTTTTGCAAAGGCTAGCCTTGCTTTCAGGTGCATAGGCTTCAATAAGGGAGTCTTTCTCGGACGACATGCTTTTAAACCAGCTCTCTTCAAAACTCTACCAACTGTATGTCGAGATACATTCACTCCAGAGGTGCTCTGTTCATCAACAATCTCCCCAACAGAGATCCTTGGGTTTTGTTTTACTTGTCGAACAATTTTCCGTTCATCTCTTGGGGAAAGAATCCTTTTTCTCCCTCTACCCTCTAAACTCATAACGTGGCCTTGCGATTTGAACTTGTTTATTATGGCTCTAACAGTGGATTTGGGAAGGTTTAGCTTCTTTGAAATCTTATCATAGCCCTCCCCATTGGTATGGCATGCTACAACAAGCTTCCTGACGTCTTCGCTGTGTTCCTTAGTTTTAACCATAGCGATTGAAAATTATAATTTAGTCACTTATAATAGTTTAAATAAATCGCTATCTAAAAATTATCTGAAAAAAATTATTCACTGAATTAGCGTTAAACAAGCATAATATGGCTATAAAAAAGTTCAGAAAGCACGTAAACCGGAAATTGATTGATATTATACTGATACTAAAAGAAAAACAAAGCCGTGCCAATAATTTTGAACAAGGGTTTTTGCAATTATGTTTGTTGTTCCTTTGTTATTTATTTTTTCTAAAATCCGATTGCTGCATCGGAAAGGCCAGTTAAAAATACATAATATACTTTGTTATTTTCTTTAATTTAATCCCTTTTTTAGAATTTATTAGACAAAATTTAACTTTTATTTTACCGTGCCAATAAATATGATCATCACTGTATATATATTATATAGTATATATTACATATGTATATATTACATATATATATATTATATTATATATTACATATATATATATTACATATATATATATTACATATATATATATATATATATATATATATATATATTATTTATTACACACAAACACACACACACATTGCATTGCTTTCCATTTCGCATATGCATTTTCCGGAGTGTTTGTCTTTAACTTTGCTTTGCCAGGTCGTTTGCGCCCAGATATCTCATTTACTACTTGCCAAGCCAGTATGATTGGTTGCTATATGCTGGATTCTGGATTCGATCTATTTATTCTAGAACAGACTTCTTTTTTGTTCGGATAGGTATATTATACTAAGCTCTTAAGTGCCTGCTTCCTTAATTTTGTATTCCGTTGAGTGGGGTGTTAATGTTGCGTTTTGATTATGTATATTTACTCTTCTCGTTTTGATATTATTTTGTAATTTCTCACGGCACTTTTCGCGTTACCTTGGGCTTCAGAGGTATACACTCCTTTGCTACTTCTTGATGCGATCGAACGATGTTATCATAGGTGGTATTAGCTGTTGGTTCCTGCTCTTGTGCTTGTAAAGCATCAGATCTGTTTCGCAGTTCGAATATGAATCTCTGCTTGATCGGATTGTCATGTGACAATGTTGACCAGTTCTAGGGCTGTCTAGATGAATTTTTAGTTTTGTTCGCTCGTAGACGTAATTTCAACATCATAACGTCTAATCTATGATCAGTAGACACACCATAGAAACTGCTATAAGCTTAACGGTTATTACAGCTATTGATCCACTTCTTATTCATAAAAAAGATATTCCAGTTGTGCCTTGTCTCTATTTGGGGATTAGTGGGTCCAGATCTTACCGGGTCTTTTCTGAAAACGGGTATTCATGCATTGTAGGTTGTTTGCAAGATGAAAAGTTAATAGATACTCTCCATTTCGGTTTGTTCCATCATGGAAAGAGAACTTATGCCTGTTGTCTTCCCGTCCTATTTGCGTATTCATGTCACCCCGATAGCCAATAAATTATGTTTGGGGGCTGAGCGCACTATTGCTGAGAGTTCATCGTAGAATTTCAAGATCTATTGCTTGTTGGTAGCTAAAATTACAGTAGTAGCAGGGTTAGCACTGATGGCAGCAAAAATATCCTTTGTGTTATTTTCTCAGCACTGGTCAATGATTTCAAGGCTCGAGGGGTAAGCCGAAGTCCTAATCCCCAATGGTACTATTTGTCAAATTTTTCCATGCTGACGCTGATACTAGTGGCCAGCTGTTACCAATTTCGTGGTCCTTTATGTCCATATCGATGTGGAAGAGACGGTGCTCTTGAATACACACAATATTGATATCGTGTTCTGTGGATGAAGCAACAAGTTCTGATATTTGAGATGTGGGTTGAAGTGTCCATAGATTAAAAGTGGATATTTTGATGAAATGCCAACATTTTGCTAACCTAGGTTTTGGTGCTGTAGTAAACTTTTCGATAGCTGTGGCCAGTGGCGGCACATCAAGTAGCGACCATTGGTTACCAATGTGGCAGTCGATGCGGTATGAAATTCTGGTTTGATTCAGAGTCATATTGAATCTTTCGATAGCTCAAATAATATAATTTGTTACTCAGAAACAAACCAGACATACCAGACAAACCAATTCGGCCGATTCTTGTACAGGAACTCATTCTTGAAAAATGTGATTTTACAATGAAGGAACTTCTAACTGTAATAAAGAAGAAAAAAGAATCGTAATGCTGCAGGTTTAGATAACGTAACTCCTGAAGTATGGAAGACAGGTGGCTTCAATGTATATATGTAATATATATATATATATATATATATATATATATTATATTATATTATATATATATATATATATATATATATATATATATACATATTACATAAATATATAGAGATTACATATAAATTTAATATATATATTCATATGTATTGCATATATATATAATTTACATATATCGCATATATATCATATATATATATTACATATATATATTACACATATATATATATATATATATATAATTATATATATTATATATACATGTTACATATATATAATATATATTACATATATATATATATATATTACATATATATATATATATATGTTACATACATATATAATATATATTGCATATATATATATTACATATATATGAGATATATATTAGATATATATAACATATATATATAATTCATGTATATAATACATATATATATAATACATATATGTATATTACATGTGTATGTAGATTACATGTATATATAAATATTACATATATATATTTATATATGTATATATATAAGTATATAAATATATATATATTAATATATATATATAAATATATACATATATAAATATATACATATATAAATATATCCATATATAAATATATATAAATATTCATATATATATATATATATATATATATATATATATATATATATATATATATATATATATATATATATATACTGAGCGTAATGTGTGTGTTCTATCCCAACCTTTACATAATAATTATCTATATACATAACATATTCATTTAAATCATTGATCTCAAGTGAGTTTATAGAATTTTTATGTTTACTTGGTATCTGATTTAATTATTTTTTTAGCTTTTTACGACTGATGTTTCGATATATTTGAACATATCTGACAAATAAAAGGAACATATTAAGAAAAAGTACGCCATCACATATTTATACACTCATGTATATATATCTTCTTTAGGATACTGGGCAGTGTATAGCAACGGCATCACTGTGTTGTTAAATATTCTTAAACTACTTGTTCAAGAAATGTTTATTTAATTTGGTAACTGATGTGTTTGTTTTCGCAAAAAAAGATTATTTACATGATTATCGTTATGTGGAAGTGTAATATCTACTTACGTTTTTTATAGTCGAACAATACATTTTTAAAAATAGAAATTCAAATTGGATATATCATTTAAGTGAGTATGTACTGCTCTTACCATGTCTGCCCATCAATGTCTGTTTCATTTTTTTTTCGTACGGATTCTGCTTAATCTAATAATATAGGTTTAATCTTATAGAAGTGAGGCAGTTAATAGTATGGATCAGACTAAAACACAGTTTAATAAAAACCGTCACGTTCAGCAAATAAGCAGTGACACTTAATAGATAAAAGCTTTCAGTTTCATGATACACGCACAGTGACCAACATAAAATATGCAGTTGGCATTTTGCGTATACTGCTCTTCAAGACTTTTTAGGGGCGAAGAATATTATAATTACCATCCTTGTCCTTGTGACTCATCTCATAATTCCGAGCTTTACTAGGTGTTATCTTTAGTCTGACTTTAATGCTGATTCAACCGAGTTCTCCTAATTCGAAAAAAATTACCTGTCTATAAACTATTATCTTTACCATTATATTAATGGACCGTAGAAATATGAATAAAAATTTAAAAAACAATGGATTTAAATAAAAATACAAACTAATAGAATCCAATAAATCTATAAATAAATGATGTAAACATCGAATGATACATTATATCGAATAAAGCAAATATATTACAAGTTAGAAAAGCATTTCATCCAAGGCATGAAAATTGTTAAACAAAATGTTTTTACTATAGGCTTTAGAAATAAAGGTACAAGATTCAATTTGAAATTTATTTATCTTCAAAGTGCACTTTTATACATTTTACAAAGAAATGTATAAAAATTTAATACTTTACTTTGTAGAATGTATAAAAGTGTACTTTGAAGATAAATAAATTTCAAATTGAATCTTGTACCTTTATTTCTAAAGCCTATAGTAAACAGATTTTGTTTAACAAATTTCATGCCTTGGATGAAACGCTTTTCTAACTTGTATTCTATCTTTTTAAGATTATATTTTATTTAAGTTATTAATTTGGATTAAAAAAAGATGAATGTGGTTTTGTATGTATTTATAAAAAAAAACTCTCCTACTCTCTATTTCAGATTGTATTTCTCCTCACACCACAACTCATTTTTGCAACCCCCTCTTTGTATTATTCAAGGTCTGAATATTCTCTCTGTTTCAGTTTGTAATTCTCCTCATACCACATCTCTTTTTTGCAACTCCCTCTTTGTCATACATGTCTGAATAATGAGAAAATCTGAATTTTTTTAACAAACACTTTAAAATAACTTTTTTAGATTACATTTTTTTAAACTTCTTTCAGAATAGAAAATCTTTACAATTTTATAAGGAACTTATTTCATATAGGTTTCATTAAAAATATTCATTAGATAACGAGAAAAATAGTGATGAAATTTTCAAAAGGAGTGTATAACTGGCTACGCTCAATAGTAGTCCTCGCTAGCGAAAGACTTTGTTATTGTTATTCTATTATTATTATTTAAAACATTTTGTGTCCTGCGCTTTCGCGCGAGGTTTAATTAAAAATTGAACCTTATAAATAATACAAAGTGTAATACTCTCTCTCTCTCTATATATATATATATATATATATATATATATATATAAATACACATACGCGCGCGTGTGTGTGTGTGGCTCTATGCCTTTCTTTCGTAATATATTAATATTGAGTAAAAAATTGATTACTTGTAAATTACGAATCAGTTTCAAAAGAAATACAAACAAAATCAAAATGTGGGTTAATTTTGTTTGTATTTCCTTTTGAAATTCATTCATAATTTACAACTATTAATCTTTTTACTCAATATTAATATAGCTCTATGATAAATATTCCTATTGAGCTTATTATATATCTACAGTACTATGGAAAATCTTAAGTTTTAATACATGTATTAATATATTAAAATAAACTCTGCTCTCTAGACTCCAGGTCTAATTCCCTCTATAATATATATATATATATATATATATATATATATATATATATATATATATATATATATATATATATATATATATATATATAGCCTCACATGAGCATTAATATGTTGCTACGGATGCGTGAGAATTTTATTCTCATCAGTTACAATTATCTAGAGACCTCTTCAGCTTATATTACATATACACAAGCAAAAAGCTTAATCTTACAGACTCTATTTTGCATGAGAATATTTGGATACCAATTGTAAAAGAAAAAAATCCACTATTTCTTACATGCAAGTCAGTGCGTCTTTGCAAGAAAGAGGGGGCATTACCGACGGTTTTAGCTGAAGATATGGGAATCTTAAATGCTGACGGTAAACAGATATTCGAACTTGGATCTCTTCGCAAAATTATGGTTGCCAATCGCGTGCATTATCAAATTGATATAACTCTGGGCGTTCGAGATGACAACGAATAAAAACCTCTCCCGCGAATGTGGGTTGGGATCCGTTTGTCTCCATATTAACTTACATCGCCAAAAGCTACGGAATTGGAAGATCTTTCTTTCATGTCTGCCACCTCTTCTCTATCAATTTTGCCGTCGACTGATGCTGCTCAAAAGTCTGAGGAAAAAAAACATCTAAGAAAATTTGCTACTTGTGTACATTTTCTACCGTGCTGACTTAGTGTTATTTCGAAAGCCATTCTTAACATGTAAGCGGCGGTGATTTGAACTAATAAAAAAGGGTATCGTGAAACTTCAATATTACCTGGAAAAATTATTTAAAAATCGCGCGGTATAAAAAGTGCATAAGAATCGGAAATTTTCCTGACTTTGAAAAAAAAGATTTCAACTACTCCAAGTCAATCGAGCAAAAAAGAAAAAAAAATCGCGCAAAATTTCGTGGTCAAAAAAAATGCTAACACATATTTATTTGAAAAAATGCTTAAAAATTATTTATTTGACAAAAAAAACCTCTTTACTTTACACAGTTAATAAAATTTATAAATCACAGTAGGTTTTCATTTTTTTCTGTTATGACTCCCTTTATAATTTTTTTTTTTTTTCTTCTACGTAGCATTATTATAGTTTCATCGAAGACGCTCGGCGAAATTCGTCTGTTGATGTCATGTTCCGGAGAAAGCCGAACAAATGCTGTGTTACGTCTGGGTAAAAGACGCATACGTACCTTATATATTGATACATTTTATACAATAAATGTTTTTATTTTCATAGATTTTTGTGTTATTTACTTCGTTATTATATGCTTGTGTTATCGGAGAAACTAGTTTATAATTTTGCGTTCTTGGAGAGATGTGTTTATAGTTTTGCGTTATCGGTAGGTACGGGCAAAAATGTGCGAGCGAAAATAGGAAGACCTAGTTTATCACAATTTTTGTAGGTTACCGACTACTTTTTGATGGTATTTGAAAGATTAGAGACTAAATTTAATAGAAAAAATATTTGTACACGTAAAAGAAAACGTTATGAAAAATGTTTTCACAGCGAACTAACCAATTCAGCGAAATTTTTAAGTTAAATAAATTCATTGTAAAAATCCTTTAAAAGATCAATGTTAGTTTTGTGGGTCTATTTAGAAAATAATTAGTAAATTCCTAAGATATTGAATAAAATAAATAAAACAAACGCCTTCTTTGTGACAAAATAAATTAATTGTCCTTCAAAAAGCAATAGTTTACCATTTGCCAAAAACGCAACAAACGGGAGTATTGTAAACACGATTATAAGGAGACCTAAAATTTCAGCCAATCGAAACGCTGTTTAAAAATGATGTCATGATAGTAAAAGGAGGTAGGTGTGTGAAATTTATTTTTTTCACAGACGTGCATCCATACATTTCTATTCTGAACGTTTGTATCAATTTTTACAATTTTTTAATTTAATTATTTTTTGTGTTCCTGTTTTTAGATTATTTTTTTTATATAAACATCATGTAACGCCGAAAGTTTCACATTTTTGTCAAGCAAGGAAATTATTAAAACTTTGCATATAAAAATTTGGCGAAATCTATAATACAAAGAAAAAAGTAGAAATATTTTTGCTACTATAATTTTTGCGTGAAAATATTAAATAAACAATGGTAATATCGGTTGTTCGAGAAATTAATTTTACTTCGAGTTATATCGAATTAATTAATACGGACTTTAGGGGTTTCTAATTCAAAAAAATAATCAGGAACGAAGAATATCACAATTCAGATACCGGTAAGTAGCACCTCTCATTTAAGGAAGGAAATAACACGGTTCAAATGCAGGAAGTCAAAATGATCAATGCAGACAGGCCACACAATAAATGATACTGAAAACTAGATCAATGATACTATTCTATTAAAAATGAACTACACATAATGAATCTACCTGAATTGAATAACGATTCCATGTGAAATCTGCACTGATTACAAAGGAAGAGAATGGATGATCACTGGTTAAACGTGCACGTTTTAAACATCGGTTTTTCTTTGAACCGTAGAGGAAATTTTGATATTTGATTCAGATTATAGTTAATTAACTAATAAAAGAAAGTTTCCGTTCTATGTATTTTCTGTATATACATCATTTATTTAAAAAACTAATACAACTCAACAGTATGCAAGCTTAATGCTACAGGAAGAAAGGAGGGAATATGATGGAATCTTTATCAGGAATAAATGTACATATTTCTTCGGACGGTTTTGGTTATGGATCAGTAGGGCTGTGACAACGACATATTCTTTTCATTGTTTTGTCTCTTAAGTATGTACCCGTTAATATCGTATATGTTTTTATACAGATGTGTGTGGCTCTCACTTGATAAAGTATCTGACTGTGTCAAAAGAGTCAAAAGAATGAAAAGATTATTCTGTTTTCACAGCCCTAATACTCAGTCGTCATTAGATTTGAAGACGGGTAAGTCTTAATCTGCAATGAAACAGCGCCTCTGCAATGTGTTCCATGAAAGATTTTCCTATATATCGGTTGTATATTTCGACGGCATGGTAAGATTTTAGTACGAGTATGGTATGCTTGTATTTGTTGTTTGGAATGCTTAACAATGTGTTGCTAATTTAGTCGCAACAGACAAATTAATTGTCTGTAACTTCAAGAACATATTTGATAAACTCTTCAGATTTCTGCTAGTAATCCGAACTCAATAAAATTGGATTGCTTATAAAACTATAGCATTATTTCACTTAATGTTACACTAGACTTTTTATAGTTAAAGTCGGAAACAGGTCGCAGTGCATTGAATCTCTACTAATTTTGAAATCCTATTCACTCTGGGTAAAAGTCCGTATCTAAGTAGACGGGCGGTACTCATATAATTGTCTACGACATAAAAACCATGTTTTTTTGTCTCACTTAAATTCGTACATACTTATAATAAACTTGTTTAATATAAGAACAAACAAAACATAGATAATTTAGTTGAACTAGAGAAAAGTAAACGACGAAACGATAAACTTAAACTAAAACATATGCTTACGTGAGTGACATAATTTTAAAATAAGATATTTATGAATTTTATTAGCAACGGGAGATGACTGACGGCGACATTTCACGGGAATCATTGTATTTCTGTTACGTATTTTTTAATGTTTTACAAAAGAATTTGAAAAACAATAGAAAATAACAAATTTGTACGTGAAAATAATCCCAGGCAATGCAGATCAGGTATTTTTAATATATATATATATATATATATATATATATATATATATATATATATATATATATATATATGTATATATGTATGTATATATATATATATATATATATATATATATATATATATACATACGAGCAAACAGTTAATAAAACATGTTAAAACACTTTGAAATGAGTTACAAATATATTTAATCTGAAAAGGAAACACTAAATAAGTGGATAGTCCTTAATCCGCGGAGTTTCGAAGAAATAATTTCCTTCTCATCAGAGGGTAGGAATTAGCAAAATGCGGGATCGGATTTTGCATGCAAAAGTATTTGAGGAAACAACAAGTAAGTCAAAAATCTTTACTTATTTTATATATATATATAAATATATATATATATATATGTGTGTGTGTGTGTGTGTGTGTGTGTGCGTATATAAATACTCATGTTTTTTTTCGGTTACAAAAAGTTTCTCTATATATAGATGACTGTCTGATGGTTCCTTGTTGCACATTCTTTACTCTCATGACAAGTGTATGTCTGAGCTCCAATCTATTGTCCCCCTCGCCAAACTGTCACGCGAAACAATTGCCCAGCTGAAAACACTATCAATAATTTCCCCCACTCTTTATATGTGCCTAAACCTAAACGAGGATTCCATAAACAAAGTTTCTTTTTTTAGAACTGCACGCTTGTGGAACTGTCTTCCGTTTACCTGCTTTCCAGCTGACTACAATATAGTTGTCTTCAAGCCCAACGATGATGATGCGTTCCATTTAAGTTCACAAAAAAAACGGAAGAAATAATATATTTTTTGCTTATTGATATATTTTTCTCATGGAAATCGACTCAGGCTAGGCATTTGACAAGGGCTAAACAATAAGAAAAGAAAGATAACAATAAATTTGATAGATTCTGGCCAGGATAACTACAATTATATCATTTTTATTTGTAAACATCACTCATGGAATATAGAACTAATGAACAAAATAAGGAAGGCAGGAGTTACGATTCTGCCGAAAGTAGAGACAATGCTATTGTCATACTTTCAATCAATACGTATATATATATATATATATATATATATATATATATATATATATATATATATATGTATGTAACATTTTTTATTTATATATGTACGTATATATATATATATACGTATATATATATATATATATATATATATATATATATATATATAACATTTTTTTATTTTTAAAAGCTATTCTGTGGTGGTGCTTTTCACTCTCTGAGTGTTTTAAAGGGATCGGTTATCTGCCCTTTGTTTACATCCTAGTTTCCCCTACATTTTTGGGAACGTATTATTTGTAATTAGTTTATTATTTAAATATTTCCTATGTGCATAAAATGAAGTTACATATATATATATATATATATATATATATATATATATATATATATATATATACATATATATATATGTGGGGGGCGCGTGTGTATGTGTGTGTATATTGATAGATTAATTTCAGAACTGAAGAGAGATGTGTGTTTTATTTGTTTTTCAACATGATTTAACCTGCTAAGTTTACAAGCTTAGATCAGAATCCACAACTCAAACAAGCCTTAAATCATACGCACCTGTACAAATCGCACTCCAATTAACATACTCACCTTCAACACAAACTGATGTGACTCAGTGTATTTGGTGTTTTTGCTACAAGTGCACTTATGTTCTTTAGAAAATTGTAGGCAATAACATAGCCACTTAGATTTTACAGGTGCACTTTTGTGATGACTTAAAATATTAACCATATTTCTGTGAATTTTCATCTGCAATTGCAGATTGACTTCGCAATAAATTTAGTTGTAGCAATTCGAATACGCATCTGAGTTTAAGTGGTGTCCCCTTGTTATTTATTTACTTAAGTTTAGAAGGCGTGAATTGTAATTCACGCCTTTTAGACTTAACTGTACATAATGTTGTTTTATACATCTTATGAAAATAAAGAAAACGAGTCTTACATTTTAAAAGTATTCATAGCCTGGGGGAGTGACATGTATTGCAATACTGAGCAAAATATGTTTCTAAATGCGCACTGAAGCGTGCCCATATGTACGCTCTTTTACTATGTAATAAATTAACTTTAACAATAACTAGAAAATAACTTGTATATAATAGAACAAGAAGTATATGGGAAACAAATAAACATACCTATTCGTCTATGCCAGTCAAACAAATAACTGAATATTCACTGTTGAATAAATTACAATTAAATATACATTTTGGAAATAGATTTTTTATTCACTTTCAAGTTTAGTCATAACTTCTTATGAGCAGATGATAATATATTTTTCAAGTTCCTCCATTTATTAAAATCTTTCAAGACTGCAGAATAAAAATCAATGAAATAACGGTCTTAATATATAAAGTTGTCTCGAAAGATATCGATTCCCTGCATTTCTAATTCTCTTTTTATGATACTTCCTTTTTTCTCAGTCATACATAAACTCAGAAAAAATGAAAAACATTTTTTATCCCAATTAACTCTAATAATTTAATGTTATAATCATTTATCCCTTTGTTTTATAATAAAGAAATTGTTTCTGACGTTTAATTAATTGTGCAAATATTAATGTATGTGTGCGTGCGCACGGGTGGGTGATTATTCATTTATCCTTTGGGTAATTGATTGTTAATTTGAATAACAGATAGACAAACACCGAAAGAGGGAATTTTTCTCCGATAATTTCACAAAATGAACTGTTACATGAAAAGGGCTGTTCCTTGCTCATGTAAATAAGAATACATACTAGATAAGTAAATATGATATTAGGATAAGGTTAGAATCGAACCCTGTAGGCAAGTGTTAAAGATAATGGAAAATGGAATGCTAGAAATTTAGTCCATTGTTTTATTAGAACTAGTTAAATATTGTTCATGTTAGAAAATGAGTCGATTGCCCATTCTTTTAGAAATCTGGATATTAAATATGTCAATTAAATGAATGCACAATGCGAGTTTAAATATAGTGTTTAAAATAGGTAAAAATAATAATTGAGGATTCTTTGTTTACCAAAAGTGTGTTGGGCGGACATGTGTAGAAAACGTGATATAGTCACGTTTGTAAAGACACTTATGACCTCATAAACAAAGGAGATTTCTCAATATAGAAATTCGAGGGTTCGAAGTTAGTTGATGAGAGATGATCAGATAATCAGAGCAGATCACACACGGTGATAGAGTTTGAGAGTGGAAGCCCCTTAGAGGCTAAGGGAGAAGATTAAACCATATAGTCGAAAAGGCTGGAATTCCTGAAATCACCGATCAGTGATTGAATAATAAATGGAACCATCTATGGTTTTAATTGGGTTCTCTCGTGTCCTCATTCCTCACAACCGAAAGGGTAAATGTGTTTTTATCATCATCTAGTAACGAACTTTGTACAACCCTTTCAAGTATTATGTGTCCCCATCCTTCATCATAAGTGAAGTATCTCCTCCCCTATATATGTGTTAAGAACTGTTGCATCATATATCTCCCAGTTCGTATTAAGAGAAAGTCCTCAAGAACCATCCTAGTCTGATATAAAGGTCTCACTCATTATCATCGTCATCTGTTCTAGATCTCCGTTAATGTGTCTCCAATATGTACTGCTATGCGACCGAACGATATAATTTGATTCTGTTTTCCAAATATAACTTTCGTTAAATAATGAGAGATTTGTAAGCTTTTTCTCAAAACATTAGTTATCATTTGGTGTGCACGCAAACATAGCTCATAAATAATGACCTACCGTCAAATCCTTTTCAATTTTACGAAATGAGTTTAAAGTACCTTCAACTCCAAAAATGAAACAATTACCATCCGTCAACATATAATTCCAGGAAACTTCCTAAGAAATCAATTTAAATGTCTTCAGACGAAATAATGATACATTTACACCCATTTCCAAGAATATAAAAGATTGTTTGTCGACTATCCTAAAAAAAATTAAATCCGTTAAAAAATAAATTAGACAAACTTTATTTTATAATGAGCATTTATTTGAAATAATTTTCTACAGTGCATTCATAAGTCTAGAAAAAGAGATATATAAATGTTAAATAGATTAAGATTCGAAAAACTGCATTCTTCCCTATTAATTAGAAAACATTGCTTATGGAATGTTATGATTATATGATTAAATAACAAAATTAGAAAAATTAGACCTGCCAAGCTTTCGAAATGAAAACACTTGTCTACATTTCTACTCTTTGTTATGATATATATATATATATATATATATATATATATATATATATATATAAACAAACAAACAGACAATAGCCGAATGGACAGTGTCCTTGCTAATGAAGCCAGGGATGGCGTCTCTCGCCGGGTTCGAATCTATTGACTTGTGTTAATCGTAACATCCTGCAGTGAAAATTTTCGAAAGGATGAAACACTAGTGTCTGTAGGTATTTAGTAATTATTAGAGGAAATAATTGTATATATATATATATATATATATATATATATATATATATGTGTGTGTATGTGTGTGCGTGTGCGTGTCTCTGTACGTGTGTTTGCGTGTGTGTAAAGAGGGAGATATGGCTTCGTAGCCGGCTCTGAATTCCTCGACCTGGGTAATCGTTACTACCTGCACTGTTGAATTAGGAAGAAATAAACACTAATGTATCAAGGTATTAATAATAATTATAGCAGTAACTATATATATATATATATATATATATATATATATATATATATATATATATATAAACATATATATATGTATATGCATATATATATGTATATATATGTAAATATGTATATATATATATATATATATATATATATAAAATTTTAGTCATTCACTGAATTTCAAAATTTCTGACGTGAAATGTTTAAAGTGCAAATCAAAAGATGTTTTATTATTCTATGCAAGCAAAGAATACTTTTTAAAATCAAATATATATATATCTATGCATATATATATATATATATATATTAATATATATATATATATAATGTAAATTGTTCGAATAATAGCGTAGCCTTTTGAAGGCTTGTGGAATATGAGTGATATCAGTGTTTTTAAAATTAGCTTGAATATTTACCCTGATCATTTGGAAAGTCTATTCTAGAATAGTAAGAAAGCTCAACCATAAACATCTACACAATTCCAACCGTAATTAACATAACTGAATTGAACAACTAACTGATATGCAGTATTTTCTTCAAGTACATTTACACTAATCAGTTCCATTACATTCTAGACAATTTTATGGTGGTTTAGATTTTGTCATATGTCCTTTTTTGGAGTTGAGAGTTTAAAGTTTGTTAACTCAATTTTCTTCCTGTGATAAGTGCCTTTCGCAATAAAACCTGGCGGAGCAATGAGAATGCGCATCTAAGTTCAAGTACTTTCACGGCGTTGTGCATCACATGTATATTCTAAACGTTGAACGGTTCCAGACAGTGTTTTATGTAACCTCTTCTGACAACAAAAAGGTCTTACTTTCACGAGAAAATGCGGTAGGGATTACGTAAGATGCAATGCTACACAACAATTGCAGGATCATAATTTCAGGACAGAAAAGATAAAAGCAAACACATCAAGAGTGATGACAAACTTTAGGAGAAAAAATTGAAAAGAAAACTACAACATGAGATTAATAGCTAAAATGAAATGAATATATACACTTTGGGTAAATCTGTGTTTTCCTTATATTACTATTTACGGATGTTGACATGTATTTTCAGCTAAAGATTCGAGGAAGTAAATATGTAAGTATTAGATACGGGGAGTAAACGTCAAGTGGAACGAAAAATAATACACTGGAATGTCTTTCCACTACTCCAATATTTATGCACACACACACACACACACACACACACACACACACATGTATTTGTGTATATGTGTGCATATTTATACATGCATAGATAGACGTATACACACATTCACACAAAGGCAAACACAGACACACACACATATACGTGTGTATGTGCGTATATATATGTATAGATAGATGTATGCACACATTAATACACTGAAACACAGGCACATATATATGCATGTGTATATTTGATACCTATATATATATATATATATATATATATATATATATATACACGTTTATATACGTTTACACACATACAAACACGTGTGTGCATAGATAGATATATAGATAGATGTAGATATATAGATAGATGTAGCCACATATTCACACAGAGACGCACAGTATCTTAACCTGTACGTATGCTTCATAGAAGATACCCCCCACACACACATATATATATATATATATGCATATAGTGCCGCCAAAAAGAAAGTCCGCGCTTGTCATTTTTTCCAGAAACCTTAAATTAAGCTAACTTGAATGTAATTTGTAAGAAACGTATACCTAACTTGATTCGCCGTTTATGCCTCTATAATTTTACTTGTTCATACTCGACTTCACTTGAAGTATCGTAGTGTTAACCTCAATTTAAAAAATAGCTTAAAATCGAGTAGGCAAAAAGAAACTCCGCAGTAATAAAAGAGAATAAAACCAGCTTTAAATATCCACCTTTTAGCATCTCTAATTATAAAATATCTACACTTTAGCATATCTAATCGTAATTGTTATTGCTTCCAGGTTATACAACATAACATTTATTTCATATACCTCGAGTCTGTCTTAGTTATCGTTAGGACCTCATTAATCTCCATCTCTCTAGTTTATCCAAACCATCCGCAGATTGAAATGTGATGGGGAAAAGGACGAACTACTGTGTAAAAACACGAAAACACTGGCAGTGTTTGTGGTGCCTCTAAATCTGGTCGTCCTAAAGTTACTACTTAAAGGGAAGACTCAGAAACATCAAGATCCGCAGCCTCAGAAATAGATTAAAAACAGCTCCCAAAATCCAATAAGAGTACAATCTTCTTAAAAAAGTGCTCATTTTCTACAGTCAATAACATATAAAAGTAATTTGATTTGCGAAGCGGTATTCCAAGACACAAGCCAATGATTTCTGGAAAGAACAAAAAGTGCCGTCTGGACTTCGTCAGGTGCAATAAAGATCATGGGCCTTCATATTGGTTGGAAGTGAGGGAAAGATGAAGAATGTAATCCTAGATGCAGAGTGTCAACGCTGCGAGTTGGTGGAGGTAAAGTTTTGGTGTGGGGCGGTATAAGTCCCAACAGTTAAGGGCCTACAGGTCGCTTGGAAGGTCGAATTGATTCGACCAAGTGCATTAGTATTGCGACCGAGCATTTTCTACTCTAATTTGGTCCGAATTTATATGATAATCCAATCTTCATGCAGGGTAATTCACAAAGTTGGCAATGAAAAGAGGTTCTTTCAGAGCATGATATTCCATGTTTGTATTGGCTTCCACAATCTCCAGACCTTAATCCTATCGAAAATGTACTGTATTACATCAAACAACAGTTACGCAATTATAAAACTTCAATGCTGGTAGAACCTAGGACAAAAATTAAAGAGAAGTGGGATGCCCTTTCACCAGAGTATTATCGCAGACTAATTAAAGAGAATGCGCAAAAATTGCAGTCTGCCAAATTGCAGAAAAAACTATGCTTCTATATAACAGCTATTTCATTGTGTTCCTGTTTTATTTGTGTCGAGTTAATGTTCTAAAGTTACATTTAAATAACAATTCTCCATTGTGCGGTGTTTATTTTTGCCTTCCTTATTTGAACTTATATATATTTTTTATTGACGTGCACACTAGGATCCTTCCATTACAAGTCAATTATGAAAAAATAACATAATAGAGGAATAAAAGGCGAATCTAATGGGGTATAAGTTTTTAACAGTTATATTCAATTTAACTTTATTTGGGGGGTTGCAAAAATGATGAGTGCCGACTTTCTTTTTGGCAGCACTGTATATTGCAGGTTGCCCAGCATAGCCTATCGTAAAATACGTATGAACGTTAGTGATTTAGTTCATGCCAAATTCTTATTATTGTGGTGTTACTTGATTATTGCCCAATATGTAGTAATTATTTCCAAAGTTATAAAAAGTACTATGACTTGGACACGATCTGTAAAAATCGAAACCAGAACATTTTGCGCTTCAGCTTATTCGAATATTCAGAGGGGAGTTTTAAACATAACCTTCGCACAGACAACAGCACTTACACACACACATACACACACACACACACACACATATATATATATATATATATATATATATATATATATACACACAGGGTGACCCCCCCCCAAAAAAAAAAGCTAAATGGAGGCTATCTAGAACATATGTTGTAGAACGGAGAAAAAAGGCCAAAGACCCTAGTGTTTTCATGTGATGTTTTGAATATAATAAACTAGTTATTACCAAAGTGTCATTTCATTCGGAAAAAAACCACTAAGAAACGGGGCCTAATTAGAGTTGGGAACCGTTTTTGGCGTCACCCTGTTTGCATATATATATATATATATATATATATATATATATATATATATATATATATATAGATAGATAGATAAATATAAATAAATATAGATAAATATAATTCGTCAGGCTTATGTGAGGTGTTGTGGTTAATGCACATTTTAGAATAAATAAATGGTATTGAATTGGTTTGTAAGCCAATCAGCTTCTTAGCTGTAAGCGCACCATGCCTAATCAAAAAATGGGCATGCATTTACAAGACAAAGGTAACGTTGACTTCAGGTTCACCCTTACCCTATGTGTTTTTATGGAGAAATTTTTAGTGTATCATTCTGTGCGTGGAGTGCTAATCTACGTACAAGCTAGGTGTAATTAGACATATTATTTTGTGTTTTGGCTTATATTTAAGATATTATGTTAGTTTTATTTATAACATTATTGATCCTATAGATATATATGTCTATTTTTTATATTATATTTTACACACACACACATATATATATAATATATATAGATGTATATATATATATATATATATATATATATACATTTTTGTTTTTGTGGCACCTATAATAGCTATGATGCTATATACATACATATCTTTTTGCGTGTGTTTTTGTGTGTGTATGTATGTATATATGTATATATGGATGTATCCACACACACGCACATCTCTCTCTCTCTCTCTCTCTCTCTCTCTCTATATATATATATATATATATATATATATATATATATTTATTTATTCATTTGGATTGCAGAAATTCTCTTCTGGACAAAATTACCGTAGTTTTCAACAATAGATGCCACATAAAAAATTATTATGTCCTCTCCATTATCCACCATCTTGCGTAACTTTTGTTTTTTATAATAAAAACATAATTGTATCCTAGAAACGACACCATCACAATAGAAAATAAGTAGTTCGTTTTTTCCCCTCTCAATACCAAGTACTTTTACCGTTCCCAGTAATTACTCGAAGGTTTTCCTCACTCTCGACGGATAAGGGGGGCCCATTTATTTACTGCGCTATATAATCATGTTCATAAAATATTCCTTCCATTTTCCAATACAAAAAGAATAAATCCTGTTTACTTACATTCAACCTAATCTCACTTACTATTCGTTCATTCCAGAATATAACTCTTATTACAAAACTGAACGCTCCAGAAATTTACCAATATGCCGTTACGCTATACAATAGGTTTTATGTAAAATACAGTTAATACAAGCAGTAAACAATTGCGAGACATCAAGACAATGTTTATAAGCCAATAATGCTTTCATTTATCCATTAAGTATTTGGTACATCTTAATGTTTATTAAACAATTACGCTAGCGTGCTAAATCTTTTATGTTTTTCGAAACATCGGCATTGATAATCATATTCTTCTTGATTTGTAAAAGTTTGATAAACTCCTCTTTTAAGTACGATTGACGAAAATTATTTATTTATACGCTAAATAAAATACAAAAAAAGGATTACTCGATTACCTGGGTTTGGGTATGCAATACCAGCTGCTACCGTTCTCTCGCTTTTAATAACTCTAGCCGAGAACTCTTTTAAGGGCATTTTTGTCTCTTTAAGTGCAATTATCTTGGTCTTGCTTTCATTTATAAATGCTATAACGTTGAGACTCGTACGGTCTATTGCTTACTACTGTGTTTAAACTTTTTTTCGTGCATACATCAAACATAGTGCTCTTAAACACATCCTCAAAGATAACCATTATCTCTTTCTTTTATAAAAGACAAAAATTCTTTATTTATATGTTTTATAAAAAAATTAAAAATTTAAAACGATTAACCGACAATTATAGTCTAAACCCGTGTACTTGCGTTTTTTATGTGTACATTAGTGAGTGCGTGTGTGTATACGTGTACGTGGAGTTTTCTGTGTGTGTGTAAGTGTATGCGTGTATGTTCTGTGTCTGTGTGCGCATACATCATTGTGTGTGTATGTTTGCGTATGTCTGGATGTGACTGCGTGTGTTAGTTCGTGCTTATGTGTATATGTGTTCGTGTGTTTACTTATATGTTCGTATGTGTGTTTGTGTGCGTGTGTATGTGTGCGTGTTTTTGGTTGTACGTGTCTGCGTGCGTGTGTGATTGCATGCATGTTTATGTGTGTATGTGTGTGTGTTGCATCAAGCAGACTACGCCACGGCAACACATAGATTGGCGTGTACAACTAGTATATATATATATATATATATGTATATATATATATATATATATATATATATATATATAGTGTCCGAAATGTATTTACGTTTTACATAGCAATATATATATATATATATATATATATATATATATATATATATATATATGTGTGTGTGTGTGTATATAACTGCATGTATATATGTATATATATGTATATACATATGTATATATGTATATATATGTATATATATACGCGTATATATGTACATATATGTATATATATGTATTTATATGTGTATATATATGTATATATATATAAACATGCATATATATATGTATATATGCATATATATGTATATATATAGACATATATATATGCATATACACGAATATATATAATTATGTATATATATGTATATATGTATATATATACATACATATACATATATATACACACACACACATATATATATACACACACACACGCACACATATATATATATATATTATATATACATATATATATATATATATATATATATATATATATATATGTATATATAATATATATATACTGCCCGAAATGTATTTACGTTTAACATAACAATATATATACACATGAATATTTTATTTTAATTGATGCAGATCACTAATTAATTGTTATAAACCCAATTGATAATGAATTATTATCCAATTTACAGCAATGATTTTAATAGATATAAATATATTGAAAGCTGCTGGAATGGAATTCAGAGCAGTTAGCGTTTCAGCCTTATATCCCTTATTTACATCGTTCTCACATATGCAGCCGACTGATGTATACAAAAGGTAAAAAAAAAAAAAAAATACGGGTCTTTGAGCAATGAATACCAAAGACAGACATTTATTTTCTTGAATTTTCGCCTATTAAATACAAATTTTGCCCATTAAAAACAAACGTCCCCAGCTAAAACCAAGATCGAAAATGTGTTTCAGGTAAAGATACGCGATATATCAAATTTCATATCGTTTGACTAAATATTCGGAAAGAAATTTGGTAGATAAAAATATATTTCATGTTTTACTGTGTATATATATATATATATATATATATATATATATATATATATATATATATATATATATATATTTATATATGTACACTTCAAGAATAAAATATACTTGGACTATACCTCCATAATGCCAACGTATATACAAAACCGATAATATGAAACATTGAAAAACTCAAAAACGTATTACAAACAGAAGCTTTCGCTCATCTTACGCAATGTCTGGTTAAATAAAAAAAATATGCAGCCGAAATAGACGCAATATATACTTTAAAAAATATATAAAATATTATATATATATATATATATATATATATAATATGAAGCTGAATGTGTGTGTGTGTGTGTGTGTGTGTGTGGTCACGAATAGGCTCCTATATGGTTGACTATTTAAAAAAAACTGATCACATATAATGATAGAAGATGTATCGAGACACAGGAATGCGTATGTTTGATCTGGCAGGACGGTTGTTCATTAAAATTGTGGCGTCTGCGTTCGCGCCTGTCCACAAAGTATAGAAATAAAAAAAATGTTTACAAGTGATTTTGATATAGATGTACATAAGAATACTTTGATAAGTGTGTTTTAACTTTAATAGGGATGGTATAATAAAATTGTGGGGTCTGCGTTCGCGCCTGGCTTCCATAGAATGGAAATAGGCACATACTTTAATAAAGACTTTTCATATCTATCTGCGTAAGTATACTTTGATAATTATGTTTCAGTTTGCAGAAATATGGTATAATAAAATTATGGGGTGTTCCTTCGCGCCTGACCTCCGTAGAATGTAAATATGTTACAAAGTTTAAAAAGGTCTTTTAATATAGATCCACAGAATATTGTGATAAGTGTTGCAGTGTGAACAGGTATGGTATATTATACATTTCGTCGAACTATATATATATACATATATATATATATATATATATATATATTAGGCGCAAATCATCATATAATGAGTAGATCACTGTGATGGACGTTAAAAAGCATTTAACTAATATGTGTTTTAAATTCAACATCATTTCTCGCGGTTAACGGTAGTCGAATGGATCAGGTTCCCGCTAATAAGCCTTGGATGTCTTCTGTCGCCGGGTTCGAATCTATCAACTGGTGTTTATTATGACAACCTGCACTGATGACTCCCGAAAGGATGAATCTCTAGTGTCTGTAGTTATTTAATAAGTATTATAGCAAATAATTATGTCAACCCCTTTCAGTTGAGCACTTTCAGTTGAATGCCAGCCCCTTTAAGTTGAGAACTTTCAGTTGAATTAAAGTCGGTAAATTTAACTCTCATGGGCAGATCATCATATAATAATTAGATCACTCTGACAGCTGTCAAAAAGCATTTAACAAATAAATGTATCTAATTCAATAGCATTTCACGCGGTTACACCGTGCACTGATGATTCCCGAAAGGGTGAAACACTAGTGTCTGTAAGTTAATAATTATATATATATATATATATATATATATATATATATATATATATATATATATATATATATATATATATATTCTGGCCGACTATCTGGCCTTGCTCCATCGTAAGATGCGCTTCAATATTATTAAGATTTTTACAGATTACGTATTTCGATTATTATATAAAACCTAATATATAGCTGTGAGATACAAAACGTCATTATATATATGATATGGCTTCCATCAGCTAAAATCAAAGCCAAACACATTTAACTCTCCACCCTCATTCCTTACCTTCTGGGCCACGCATATATATATATATATATATATATATATATATATATATATATATATATATATATATATATACCTCCCATCCTTTTTTGAATCGCCCGATCGTGTGCGACAAGGCACAAGCAAGCAAGAAAAAAGCTAGGGCCCTCACAGTTTTCAAGTTATATAGGGAAAGCGAAAAGTAGAGTATAACAATAACAAAAGAGTGAAAGAGAAAGGGAAGAGGTGAGATAGATAGATAGATAGATAGATAGATGGATAGATAGATGGATCGATAGATAGATAAATAGATAGATAGATAGATAGATAGATAGATAGATAGATTGCGATTACACAAACCCCTGATATATTAGCTGTGACTGATACTGTGGTTTGCTCGGTCAAATTATATGAAACAATATAATACCAATGCGCCTATGTAATGGGATTAACCTTATTATATAATTTGTGCTATCATTTCAGGTCTATGATAAATTACCGGCACGTATCACGTTATAATAACACAGATATGAAGACCTTAACGCAGTCGAATAATATATTTCTGCTGCTAATTATGGGTCACTGATTGCGGTTACAGGTCATCAACTTTAAATAAAATACTCCACAATGGAAATTATTAATGTTTACTCGCTATTTTGTTGTCGTTGTATGTTTTGTAAATTGGGTTATTTGATTTTTTTTCGACAATTTTCGCACAAGTATCTGGTGGCGCTGGCTGTAGATCATATATGAGCAAATTCTTCAAATTCTGTTCCAGATTCCTGCAAGCAATGTAGCTGATTTTTATAATGTAATAAACTAGCAGCCTCCATTCATCATATGTTTCCAAATGCTTCCATTGAATTTTATCGGTCACTCCCATTATTCAGGGGAATCTGTTATCCTTATTTTGATATTCCATTCATTTTCTACTCTTTATTCTCAGTAGAACATACGTTAGTAACCCAATAGTGCGATCAAAGAAAATGCACCCCCACACACACACAGGCACACACCAACACCCACACGCACACAGAGGCACACACACACACACATGTAACCGCCCGTCGATTTCGAATTATGAGCTTCGTCATAAAACTAAGTTGTTAGCAAATGCACACAGATGATTTGTTTATAGTGGTGAACGCATTTTTCGGTACAAATGATAATCTCTGTCGGTGGATTAGCTGCCACACGGCAGAGCAGAAGTAAACCTCAGGTTTTACATCAGAGATTTCCTTCTTCTAGATAGTATTAATGAGGACTAGAGGGTGTATCTCTCTCAGTGAACGAAACGTGCCTCCAGATGCAAAGTCGACAATTTTACGTCACCGGCGCGGTAAAAAGGACACGTAGCTTGCCCATATGATCAGCTATTTTGCATTGGCCGCGCTCATCATTACTTTACTGAGATTATTTCGCGAGATATAATATATATATATATATATATATATATATATATATATATATATATATATATCATTCAACCACGGTAGTGGTTGAATATATGCTTAAGTCCGAAATTGAATGAATCGAAACACATTCAAACCCCCACCACTAATTCCGTTCGCAACCAAATATCAAACGGGTTATATAGTTGGATAGAACACCTAATTAGCTACATTTTGAAAATAAAATTCGAAAATTGGTTTAGTAGAAAAAAAGTTACAGCAAAATATGTGGGTTCACAAACAGGAGAGTAAGTACATACATAAGTGACTAACGCTTTTTTTTTTATTTTGCATAACTTTTTTTTGTATATAAATATTTTTTTACTGCGATTTTGCCAATATGACATGTTATCGTAACGGTTAGAGTACCGGGGGTTGGTGGAAAGATTTTAGGTTCAATCCCGTGTATCGTTTTTTTTTTATAATTAAAAAATCGAACTTTTTTTTAATAACTAATTTTTTTTTAACTCTCCTTATGAAATAGATATGCGGTTTTCTTTTCCTAGATGGGTTAGATTTTCAATGCAGCACAGTACGGTTTGGGATCTTACGGTACTATTCTCCAATGCTTTAATAGCTGCTTGACTATCTGAAAGGATAGCTATTTCCTGTTGCTGAACCTCTTCCATGATCAGAACTTCAGATTCAAAAGCCTTAAACATGCGCTATCTCTCCTTCTTCTTCGGTTTTTGTCGTGATATTTACCGAATGTTAGAGCTGACTTGTCAGACTTAGGTCTGAGATCCTGATCTTCGGTGAAGGCGGGGGTGTTGTTTGGCACAACATCCAATGGTGCCAGCTCATGACTGGTGTTTGGTGTTGTATCCGATGATATCTGTATGGTGAAGACTTATGTCTGGAAGACCGTCCTCAGTTTACCAAGATAATAAGATTTTTGACAGGTGAGGTGGTTTGAGTATTCTATATAAACACTCGCACCAATCCTATCATTCATTTTAGATCCATCAGTATAGCATTTGATTACGTTGCTTTCCAGCTCTTTTTCGTAATCTCTTGCGCCTGTTCTGTCATAAACCATACATGTTAAATGCTTTTCAAATGATCTGGTTTTAGTCATAAGGTCACCCGGCCGATGCAAGAGCGGTAGATCCTTCCTAGCCTCATTACACAAATCCACGTGACTCTTTGTTTTTCCAGTAGTCCCAACAGATCTTGACCACCACAGACTCATGAGATCTATTCTATAGGATCCCCGTATCGTTTCTGCCTTCAGGAATTCTTTAATCGGAGGGATATTCAACAGCATCTCCAATGCTCCAGTAGGTGTGCTCGGATATGCTGAAGAAGTCATTAAACAAGCAAGTCTTTGTACCTTCTGGAGTTTCTTCCTCAATTACAGTTTCTCTGTCCTTCGGATCCAGGAAACACATGCATACGACAAAATGGGACATACCATAGCAATGTATATCCACCTCATTACATGCAGGTTAACTGCCCAGGTTTTCCCCACAATTTGTTTGCATTGCATAAGGGCTGCAGTCGCCTTGGAGGAAATATTTTCTATGTGGCTTTTCCTGGTTAGCTTACTGTCCAGGATTACCCCTAACAGCCTTGCCTCCTGCGAAAATTTCAATTTCTGTCCACTCAAAAAAAGGTCACCAAGTTCGCAATTCCTTTTATATGTAAACAAGACCATTTCTGTTTTACGGCTACTGAATTCTAATTCATTTCGATTAGACCATTTATTAGGAATATTTAATGCTATTTTGGCAATGCGTCTAACCAATGATGCATTTGAACCTGCGACCAGCACTGCGATGTCATCAGCATCAGCCTGGGCATAAATATTCCTATTTTTAAACTCCTTTAAAAGAGGATTCAGCATACAGTTCCATAGTAAAGGTGATAAAACCCCACTTAGGTGGTTTCATTTAACTACTTCCCTTTTAACAGTTGCCCTCAGTAGTTCTACTTGAACTGTTCTGTGCCTCACCATATACTCAATCAATCGGATGAGTACTGGTGGCACATTGAGTTCTCGTAGCAATTTGAACATACTACTGAAGGGTATGTTGTCAAAAGCTCCAACAATATCTTAAAAGACACCGAGTGCCATCTTCTTTTTTGTTAGTTTACGCTCTATACAGATCACGAATTAATTAACCGCAGTCTCGGTAGAGACTCTGGCTCGGAACTACTGTAATTGAATGATAAATATTGCATAAATGTGTGTTTGAGAGCTAATTTTGTTGACAATCATTAATAAATATTATAAATTTATATATTAATACAATAGCAATGCCTGAAAAAATCATGGATTATATGGAAAAATGCGCACATGAAAAGTAATATTCTTAAGATTTTATCAAACCTGGAAAAGTAAAGGACAAGAACTTCAACCTGGAAAAGTAAAGAACAAGATATTCTATAAAGTAAAAAATAAGAATTTTTCAGACTTAAAATATTGCAGCTAAAAATAAAATTTGAATATTGATAAATATTTTATTTATTATTTGCATATGTTGTTGTTTATTGTTGAGTTAGAAAGGGTGTCAGTCGCTGGATTGAAATTAAGTCCCCCATATTATTTGCATATGTTTATGTAGTGAAAATTGTTTGAATAAAATTAATTCATTAGTTAGTAAGTTAGTAGATGGAATTAATAATTTTATAATTTACATAAAAAATAATAATTTTATTTTATCATAATTAGGATCACTTAATTCATTTTAATGTAAATTATAAAATACATATACATATATACTTATATATATATGTATATATATACCCTCACACACACCCATATATATATATATATATATATATATATATATATATATATATATACATTTCGTAATGAATTATATGTACATATTTATTTATTGGGATATATATATATTATACATATATTATATAATATATATATATATATATTATATATTATATTATATATATATATACTATATTATATATATATTATATATATATATATATACACACATCAATATACGTATATAAATAAGTGTAAAAATTGCTCCACTTTTTTAACTTACAAGAATAAAAACTCCCTATTCCAAGCGAAGTAAAATTAACAAATAATACAAAAAACAATAATTTTCAATATAAGCCTCAATTTTTCGGTTGGTGCAATGTTGTGAATGATATTGTCACTTACGACTACTAATATTTACTTACAGTTAAGATCAATAGTAAAAATGAGCATTACCAAGTAGATGATAGTATTTATTTAAGAACCATTTTGCTATTGCTACCGACAAGTTTGCCACGTGATTTGAATACATGAATAACAACTAATTTGTAGTGTGTATGATTATTTATCGGACCACTGTTCTCGTCGTGCGTGTAACTTTCACAACGTTTCAGTCGATATGCCTTCCGACCTTCATCAGATGTATCTTAGCGAACTCGGGAATGTTTGTGTCGAACTCTGGAATTTGGACGGAGATATCGTGCTCCTATTCCATCAGTCATTACTGGATAGAGTCATAAGTAATTCGTAAATGTGTGAGTATTGAACCTTCAACCTTCAGGAGAATATCACTTTTACAATTGAGTTTTTGAACCACTACACCAGAGATACTTGCAGACAATTATAGAACGATTTTTAGGAGCCTTCAACCTATTTTTATTTCTAGTGTTAAATATCACTATTTATTTCTAATTATTAGTATATATTAATGCATATCCATCTCTATGCTTATTACTTGCATACATATTAATGTTTTTTGTTACACTTATTACTTGTATATATTATCTATTGTTTATAATTAGTGGTTCCCATATCGTATTAAATTATATATTAGGTCTACTGGTGTTCAATTGTGTTACCATTTTTGTGTGTGGCATTGTGATGAACATTGAAAAATAGAGTATTGTTGTATTTCATCATGAGAATGTCTAGAAAGGAGGCTGAGTGATTTTCCTCTGTTTCATAAATAAACTTTATAAAGAGTCTGACTGTGTATAATATGTTGTTTTAAAATTATGTTCTATTCGTTTGTTTCTAAACGAAAAATTAAAATGTTGTCAACACATATAAGTATTCTGTATTTAAATATATTCTACATTTTAAAAGGCCTAGATTCTATGAATTCGATGAATTGGAAAGCTACTTCTCTACAAGAGGGATTACTCAAAGTTTAAGTGACGTTTTGGTTTGTAAGAATAAGGTTTGAATGAAAACTTAAATGTTGGCAATGATAAGTTTGATAATTTTTATTGGAGTGTTGGGGGAAGCGGAAAGTAAATGTTGATTTTTATGTGCGCATGGAATACATTTAAGCAGTTCTTAATGAGGATTTTAGTGTATAATGATATTATCTTAGCTGTGTATAGTTTATTTTGTACATTAATGTTTTTATTTGTTAAGTAAATCGCTAAAGTGTTTATTTTATGTAGTAACTGCTGATAATGCTCATTAGTGGGGTTAGAATATTGGGTATTGCTCGTCCGATTTTGTGTGTGGTGATATCGATGTTGGATACTGTGAGGCGCGTGAGTATGCCCGCTTTGTGGCTTTTGGGGAGGCCATATAATGTGGAAATATTAGAGTAGTATTACATATATGATATAAATGTTTTATCGTTTTTATAAGTTAGTTTCAATGTTTGTGTCCATTGTTGCCAATTCTTTGTTGGTGTATGTATTTTGGTTCTCTAGTAGTGTAGACATTTTCTTTTAATGCATGCTCTTTTCTATAATTACTACATTCATCTGCTAGTGTTAATATTTTATTATGATATAATATAACGATGATGATATTTTTCTTATTTACCAATGTCTATACATCGCTTCAGTAAAGCCGAATCATAGGATTGTGTTAATGTGATTGGTATAATTTGTTGTATAAAACCTGTTTTGATATGTGTCTACATGTTTGTAAAATTGTGTTATTGATGATGTTTGAGTTTATGCCAGCTACCAATTTTAGTCCAAAACAGGGAGCTTCAATTTATATATCTTCGAATGTTGGTGGTGACATGTATTAGAAGCAAGCGTCGCTATGGTTGTCCATTTGCTGTTGACAATTATTCCTTTACAGTTTGTTTCTAGCCTGCATATCAAACAGATGTTGAATGTTAACCTGATTTCTAAACGTTTGTGATTTAATTGTGTACCAGTTTGTTGAGGCTTGAAAATATACTCTTGTTCTCTGCCTTTTTGGAAAAATGTTCGGTTGTTATTTTCGATTTAGCTGCGAATAAATGTTTTAATATTTCTGTTCTTTTGCTTGATGATTTGGTTTTCCATTTTGACAGCATGATTCAAATTATACAAATATAATTCCAACGTTACTGATTACGAGAAAAAGAAAAAAATAATGAAAATTACTTAAATACTCATCGACGTTTCATCTTTATTTCCAGACTTCCTCATGAGTATTGGCTTCAAAGAACACAATCTAAGTACAATATTTGACAATATGGTTGTTGTCCATCGGATCCGATGATGACGTTTGTGTTCTGCATCTCATCTGTGCACACGGAGGTGGCTCTGTAGCTCCAGTATAGAGGCACATAGTCTAGAACATTGGGGGCACTGGAAGTCAGTTGCTGTGATTACCGCTGAAGCTGCTCTGTGGTGCCTCTCTCTTGCAGCAGTGAGTTTCTGGCTACAAGCCTCTTCAAAGTTGGTATCAGCCTTGTGAGTTGAGTCTCGCCATTTTGGTCTGTCCATAGCAGGTGTTTCTAGGTCTCCCGGTTTGATACGACACCATTGAAGATTGGTTCTAACAATGTCTAACAGTGTCTTTATACTGCATGTTTGGTCGACCTTGGTTTCTTTTTTCGGCCTGGAGCTCTTCTTACATCAGGCATTTAGGCACCCGACATGCGTCCATTCGAATCACGTGTCCAACCCAACGAAGTTGGGGCTTGATGATGATGGCCTCTATACTGGTGGGCTTAGCTTTGTCAAGGACCTTACGATTGGTGATACGATCCTGCCATTTGATTCCCAGGATGGAGCGGAGAGATCGCATGTGGAAGAGCTCCAGTTTCTTTATATGCCTGCGGTACAGTGTCCACATCTCACAACCATAGAGCAGGGATGGAAGGACCTTCAGCTTCGTAGATAGGCGGATGTTGTATTCATTAAGCACTCGATTTTCAAGCCGAAGAGCTTGGATGCCCCAGACAAGCGATCCAGCATCTGTTGCAAGTCTTGTTCCGTATGGGCGACTAGTGCAGTTATCGACAAAGAAAACCTCTTGGATGAGAGTTTTCAAGCTTTTTGTCTTTGCGGTTAGTCTCCGTAAGTCGAAGAAAGAGTCATCTAAGCGGTAACGAATGTAGACACCTCTCTGCAAGTCTTGGCCAGCATGGGACAGCATACAGGTGAAAAAGATGTTGAAAAGGATAGGTGCTAACACGCAACCCTTCTTCACACCTTTGCTGACATTGAAAGTGTCTGTGATATTACCATTTGAGAGGACCTGACCAGTCATGCTATCGTGGAAGAGCCTGATCATTGACACAAACTTTGGAGGACATCCGATGCGTTCAAGGACGGTCTAAAGTGCCTCTCTGTTGACGGTTTCAAAAGCTTTGGTCAGATCGATGAATACAGAGTAAAAAGTTTTTTTTTCTGTTCAATGCACTTCTCTTGAAGCTGTTTTAAGGCAAAGATCCTGTCCACAGTACTTCTGCCAGGCCTGAAGCCGCACTGTACCTAAAGGAGGGTCTGTTCAAAAACTTTAATGAGTCTATTAAGAATGACTCGTGCAATGATCTTTCCAGCAATTGAGAGGAGGGAGATGCCCCTGAAGTTTCCGCAGTCCGACTTACTTCCTTTGTTCTTATAGAGCGAGACGATTAGGGCGTCACGAAAATCGTCTGGCATTATCTCCTCCTCACAAACAGTTAGCAGGACGTCACAGAAGGCCTCAAGAGCATTGGGGCGCACTGCCTTGTAGATCTCAGTAGGGATGCTATCCTTTCCCGATGCTCTGCCTGAGGTTGTCTGGTGGATTGCTTTCTTGATCTCCTCGATATTAGGGGTGTTTGCGAGTGAATCCTGTATGGGTTGTTGGAGAATCTGATTCAGGACCTCTGAATCAACTGATAAGGGCATGTTCAGCAAAGTGCTGAAATGATGCTGCCAGCGGATGCTGAGACGCTCCTGGTCCTTGATGAGCGTCTTCCCGTCTGACGACAGTAGTGGAGCACTGCCGGGTGCAGAGAGACCGAAGACAGATTTCAATGAGCTGAAAATTTGTTGATGCTATTAGTATCAGCATGGTGCTGGACTTCAGATGCTTTGTTCTGCCACCACTGATCCTGCATTGGTCGAAGATCGGTCTGAACTTTGGCCTGGAGGGCCTTGAACTTTTCACGCTTGGAGATGGATGATAGGTCATTTAGCCTTTCTATGTGAGCCTTGTTTTTATTATGTACGGCTTCTCTGATCACTTTGTCGTTCTCATCGAACCAGTCCGCATGGTTTCTGGTCTTTGCCCCAAGGACTTCCTTCGCAGTCTCACTTACTGCTTTCTTTAAATAGGCCCATTTCTCTGTGCTGCCTTCAGTGGTCACACGATCTTGGGGTTTCTCATCTAGCACTTGCTGAAATCGTGCCTGATGGGATGGCTCGTTAAGCCTGGCAACATTTAGGAGGGGCTAACAGTTTTGGGTAAGTTTCCGTGGAGTGGCCCTATGTGTAGTGTCAGTACAGTCCTGCCCAATGTGTGGTCAGTCCAGCCATCAGCGCTTTTCATGGCACGGGTCATACGGACGTCCTTGATGTCTCGTTTGCGGACAATGATAAAGTCAGTCATGTGCCAGTGTCCTGACCTTGAGTGAATCCAGGTGTTCTTATACTTGTCTGCCATTCTGAACGAGGTGTTCGTGATGCAAAGACTGTGCTCTGCACACATGCTGAGAAGGAGCAGACCATTGTCATTGATCTTGCCTACTCCGTGTCTGCTCAGAACGCCTTCCCAGCTGATGTAGTTTCTCCTCACCCTTGCATTAACGTCTCCAAGGATGACTAGTTTGTCGCTTGGTGGGGTTAATCTGATGACTTGGTCAAACTGTTCGTAAAACTTCTCCTTGGCATCATCTGGGATTGTGAGTGTAGGGGCGTAAGCACTGATGATTGTGAGATGTCTGATCTTGCTGAGAGGGATGCGTAGGCATGCTCTTCAGCAAAGGTGTCCAGATAGCAAACCCGACACCATGAATCTTGTCTTCTGTTTGCGGCTTTCATTTCCAGAAGAAGGTGTATCCACCTAGCTCTTCTCTCAGAGATCCCTCGTCAGCAATCCGGGTCTCGCTAAGTGCGGCTATATCTATATGGTAACGCTGGAGTTCCCTTGCAGTGAGCGCTGTTCTTCTTTCAGGTCTTGAGGAAGTAGCTCTATCCAATAAACTTCGAATATTCCATGTCGCGATTATAATTTTTTCTGTGTTTCTGTTGTTCGACCGCTATGTGGATGAGTCCGCCAACCGCGGTAAGCTGACAAGACACTATAAGGGCAAGCATTTGTTTTAGGTACTTTTTCTAACCCCCTCCTTAATGTGAGGGTGGTCAGTGCTAGCCTAAAGAGGTTGCACAGTCGCCCACAGGTGCTGTCGAACTCTCCTGTTGCCTTTCAGGGAAAAGAGCGACCACTTGCTCATCGACCGCCTACGTGTAGGTTTGTGACTACAACTACCAGTGTTCACCTACACCTGTTGCTTTCGCCACGTGTCCATCGCCGCAGGACTTGAAGTGTACCTTAGACAGATTGATAATCGGTGATAGGTTGCAAAACAGACCTGTGCGTGAAAGTTTTATAGTGAGAAGGCTGGTGCACAGGGGCAGTCCCACTCTCTCGGCCTGGGAAGTCTTGATTCAGTGGCACGGAGAACCGTCGGACAATTTGGACACGTCGGCTACTCTATCCTGGTTTAGCAAGCTCGCCAAAGCCAGTATCCAGGGCGTGGTCGCTGTTGCATGCGTCAGCTACGGGAAGCCACAGGTGAGAGCTGAGTGCCAGGTGAGGTCCAGTGGTAGATGGGCTGCCCTACGAAGAGAACGTGGCGAGCCCCCTACCAAAGGTACTAACCACTCCCTGAACACCCCATACACACTTGGCACTATATTTCTTGTGTTTATAACGTAAAATTAAGGTGTTTTTATTTTTAGAGAGGAAACATAACAAAAAAATCATCCAATACACGTTGCAAAACCGGAAAATATAATCGCAAATATTGTACTCGTTCTTTGTACCTTCAAACAAAATACAAATAAAATATTTCGCCAAGAACACTTGAAATAAAGACGACACATTGATGAATATTGCAATATTTTATTCTTATTTTTTCATTTCTCCATATATATATATATATATATATATATATATATATATATATATATATATATATATTAGCTTCCTTCAGTTTGACAGACTATGGATTATAAGGGATTCTGCACGTGTGATATTTGGGACAAGAGTAGTGCAACCTTTGCAACCACACCGCTCTTGAGTCGTTGTTGTTAAATACCAGTAGCGAGTAAAGGGGCAGTACGACTGGAAATAATGTCAAGATAAGAGAAAAGAACTTACCGCGCCTAAAATTTCCATTAAGTCACCCAACTCGTACTAGTCAGGTTCAACGTCATTTAACTTCGGTGATCTGGCGAAGACCGGTGGGTCAACTTGATTGTGTGTGTGTTTGTGTGTGTGTGTATGTGTGTGTGTGTATATATATATATATATATGTATATACATACCTATCTATCTCTCTCTATGTATATATATATATACATATATATATACATATATATGTATACATATATGTATGTATACATTTGTACATGTAGGTAGCAAGTCATTATACGAGCACGTCTGATTGAACACGAAAAGTTTTTTTTTCCCCAATTTTTTCTGGATGTCTTTTCAATTCGCCGAGAGTTTTTTTTTTCAAGGGTTTAGACTCCAAATTGGCGGAGGAGTTTGGTATAGTGTGCAAAGGTACACGCTGTCAACATTTCCTCCTGACAGCCAAATTTTCGCTCAAAAACTGATTACAAGGCTTACTGTATGTCTGAAGAGCATTTAGATAAAATTTCGAATAATTAGACTCAAAATTGGTTAAATAGATTACTAGGGACGGCAAATGTATTTTTTTTTTAATTTGACCACTTGAAAGAAAAATTTATCAGAAAAAAAACGATTTAAAAGCTCTTAATACACTTTATATAACATTTCAAATTTTTAGACCAAGAATTGGCTGAGTAATTTGATAGAGATCACAAAGGTAAATTTTTTAAAACTTTGGCCCCAATTATGACCCGTTAACATGTATTGTTTTGGGTATGAATCAAATCATAAAGTTAGATCCATGTCCAAGTGTTCTATATCTAAAATTCCAAGGGTTTAAACCCAATATTAGTTGAGGAGTTTGGTAGAGTCTTAAAGTTCAAAACGTTGAACTTTTACATATTAACCGCAAGATTTCTGGCCGAAAACCGATGAAAAAGATTTTCCCAAATCTCAATACACTTATATCATATATCGAGTCTGTAGATTGAACATCGACAGAGTTATTTGGTAGGGAAATGTACACACGTACACACACACACACACACACACAGAAACACACACATATTTTAATATTTATAGATATACTAGCAGTCCAGTCCGGCTTTGCTCGGGCCCTATGTACTGTTCCTAACTTGCCATACGTGTGAATACACTTTATGTAAGATTTCAAATGTTCAGACCAAAATTTATCAGAGTAATTTCGTAGAGACAGCAGGGGTCAATTTTTTTTTAGCTTTGACCCAAATTTTGACCTCCTAACATTTATCATTTTGGTGTTAAATCTAAATACAAAGTTGTACTCATGTCCAACTTACCTACAGCAAAAATGTCAAGAATTTGGAAATTTACTTATGTCAACCAACATTGCCGGAGGAGTTGATTGAATCTGCAAAGCTCGACACTGTCAACTTTGACGTTTTGGCAGCTAAATCCTCGCCTTAAAATTGATGAAAATGCTTGCCGCATGTCTGAATACCCTTTATGTAAAATTTTAAATGTTTGGACCCAAATTGGCTGGTTACACGGCAAAGATAAAATCTTTTGAACTTTGACCACGAATTAAAAAGCTTGCCCTTTCTCTGAATACTCTTTATGTAAAACTTCAAATGTTTAGACCAAAAATTGGCTGAGTAATTTTATAGAGACCGCAGAGGTCAAATATATTTTTAACGTTAACCCAATTTGGACCCTTTAACATTTATTTTTTTGGGCTCAAATATATATTTATATATAAAAACATGTATATTTTAGAATTGAATTGGTTTAAAATTAAAGGGTTTTTTTTTTATATTTATAAAAAACTTTTATATAAAAAATTTCAACCGGAATAAGATTCTAAAATAAAAAATAAAAAATTAATATTTCATGTTATCCTTGAAGCATCATTTCGCAATAGTGGTCCTCTCAAGTGAATTTAGCTTTAACTCAGCAATTTGTTGAGTCCTACAGTTCCTTGTTCGACTAATATATATAATAGATAAATAAATACTACTTTTAAACATAATACATTTGAAATATTAAAAGTGAAAGAGCTAAGTGGCTGGTTTCTCAACTCGCCCAACACAGCTTAATCGAAATATGATTACAAGTAAAAATAATATGAACTGGAAATATGGCGGCGGACACGAAAAATAATCAAAGGGGGATTTTTAAGCAGAGTACTAGTCAAGGCGAAACTATATTAAGCCCTAGAATAGTTTCTTTTTGCTTAAAAAGATAAAGTCTAAAAACTTAACATAAGTGGTTTCTAGGATGTTCAAACAAAACAACCGGTGTGACTTGCTAAGAATTGAATACAAGTAAACACTAAACCTGGAAGCTCAAACACGGCTATTTCTCAGGTATTCACATATGGCCGAACCGTATAAAAGATTCTCTAATGCTGAAAAAATATGCATAACAAATCTCCAAACGAGAATGTAATCTCTGCGACGTCAACTAAACATATCGTGAACATTTAAATAAAGAACAATAGAGGCATTATGTTGGAAGAGAAACGTTTATTCTGATCTAGTAGAAAAAACAAAAACGCAAAGCTTCGAACCAAAATAATACTGTCTAACAACGCATGTAAATTACAAAATGTATCTACTGTAATTAAGATGTGTTTTTTTTTGTTTTGGAGACAATAGTACATATAGTTTGTGTGACATTATAAAAAAAGAAACTTTATTTTTTATCGTGGAGTATACAATACCTAACAGATAGTTATTGTTACAGACAGATGTAACAAATTGAAATTCATCATCCAGATACGGCTTAGAGCAAACTATTAACGCCCTATGTGGAAGGGTCTTCATTATTTTTTTTCATTTAAACATTTTTAAAAATACATTTATATTAAGTCTTTCAGTTTTCTATTTAAGAATCCCAGAAACCATTTATATTGCTCGAGAATACTTCTCTTTGTAAGTAAAAAGAACATCTTTTACGATTTAATGTTGTTTCTTATTTGATTCTTTACCTGCGTAAGCATTTTTGCTCCGTTGTTTTTGTATATTTACCCCGCCGTATTGTTAGTTCAATGTAGATTTTTTATATCCTAATTATACGTTGATCTAGCTCTGTTGAACGAGGCGCGAAACCGGTCAGTTGGCTTTTCACTTGTTTTTATTTTTTAAATTCGTTATTCTAAAATTGGTCTTTATTTACCTATTATAAAATTCGTTTCCCCTCAAAAATATCTGTCTTCCTCTCTGTCTGTCTGCCTGTCTCTCTCCCTCTCTCTCTCTCTCTCTCTATATATATATATATATATATATATATATATATATACTAGCGGGGGTACCCGGCGTTGCCCGAGTGTTTGTTTCCGGGACGGGGGGGTTACAAAATGTTATGGTAGGTAAGTAGGAAGGATCAAACCCGGAGTCATGAGTAAAAGTAGGAAAATAAAGTGTGAAAAAAAAACAAAAAAAAAAACATCTGCAACGTTAACAGTTCGGCCACCAAGAAAAGTCCATTCCAGTTGTTTAGGAAAAAAAAAAAAAAAACGACTACGATAGGTTGGCGCGAACGTGAAAATATCATGTGAATTGTTCAGCACGCTAACCACTACGGCACAGAGCACTGCAGCTTAGTTTAGTGATTTTAAATAACTCCACATGAAAGAACTACGAAGCCAAACCGGTGTTCTCTTCTCAACTGTTCCTTGTGAACGATCCCCAAACGGTGTTAAGTGGTGGCAGGGGGAGGAGGAATTTATTAGAGAGAAAATATTTTACCACTTCCATTTATCTTAACCGATTTTGGCCGTGACTTCTCAGCAGAAAAAGTATAGAAATCTAAGATTATCGAGGAATTTAAGAAATAATAAGCCTATAACACACCTCAGATATTGTTCTGCCGTTTGTGCATATTATATTTGCATGAAATATCTTGATTTTTAATCCTATTAATGTCAAAATCAGACGGGAAAAATGAGTTCATTTTATTTATATAGAGAGAGAAGAAGAGAAGATAGATAGAAGATAGAAGAAAGAAAGAAGAGAAGAAGATAGAAGAAGATTGAAGAATAGATAGATAGAAAGAAGATAGAAGAGATATGATATATCAGTCATTACAATGAACGTTTTCTCTCTATTCATTTAAATTTTGATAATTTCTTATTTCTAACTTTCGAGTATTTTTCAATCCTCTTCGAGATTAATCATGAAGGATTGATTAATCTTACTGGTTTTTAACAATATATATATATATATATATATATATATATATATATATATATATATATATATATATATTTAAATAGCTTTACAAACAATGCAGGTTGTTACTACCATTAATGATTTTTTTTATTTATTACTAGTAGGTATTTTAGTTTTTCTGGCTTCTAGTATTTCAAGTTTTTATTTATTTTTTGTCTGTTCAATTATAAATGTGTTATTAACTAAAAGCAGGCTTAATTGGGACAGGGAACAGGAATTTTTATTAGCTAATGGATTAATATAGCACTGTTTTCCTGGCGATGCATGGGTTAACTCCTCGACAAAGTGGTGGTAGTAAAACCTATGCATATGGTTTCGCCCTGTCTCTCGGAAATACTATCTCCCAAAGGGCATTTGAATATATAAGTTAGTCCAGTCGAGCACAACAATGAAATTAGAAGTATACAATTTATAATAGTGATTGATGTATTTAATTTTTTTTCCAGTAGGGTCTTTGTGCTGAACATTTTATTAATATTATTGTTAATACTTTTTTCATGTAGTCTATTATAATGCATTTGCTTTTTATAGAATAGGTTTATATGTGCAGTATGGGTAGTCTTTTGAAGAGTGCAATGTTGAGTATGGGCAGCCAAACCAGCTGCCAACATTACCCTACTTTTTATTGAAACCAACAGACATCTCTTTTTAGCATCCTCCTAGTTCCCTTAAGTGCAATTGTCTGGACCTATTTTGCACTTGGTTCGCCAGGAATATTAATAGGTAGGACTTCAGGTTCTTCTTAATAAGCCCTGTGGCACCTATAATAGCTTGTATGATTGATATCTATCTCAGTTTCTTTTCATATTATACATGAGACCTTGCTATTTGGTCTGTTTCTCTCCTTTTGCTCTGTTCAGACCTCCATGATTAGGGACACTCACTTCAACCAAGGTTGCCACTCTCTCTGACTTATTCCATATAACTCTGTCAGGTTTCACGGCAGCATTTTCAAGGTAGGTGGCTGTAGGGATTACATGGTCGTAATGTATAGTATATAACTCATTTCCAACTGTTCTTTCAGGGTGAAATTCTATATTCTGTATTACTTCTGATATAATATTAGCAGGGTGTAAATGCATTAGGAAGTTGGAAAGGATCAAACCTAGAGTTAATAGACAAAAACGTCTATTTTATTTAATAGAAATGTGGTCTATATATTCACTCGTTATTTATTGAGTTCGATTACATAGGTGCATATTAGTAGCATCTTATAAGCAGCATTATCATAAATATTTTATTCATAATCCCTTGCATACATCGCCAGCCCCTTGTGTAGATTTCTGGTCTGTGTATACATCTAGCGTGTGCTTATGTGAGCCAATAATCAATCAAATTCGTAAGTTTTATTCCTTTTTAAAGCGATATTTATATGCTCAACAAATGGGTGTCGAATTTTTAGTTTGTGATTCTTTTTTTTTGGGGGGGGGGCGCATCCCCCGTTAAAGCTAACACATATGGAATTAATCTAACATGTGGAATATATATAATATTTCAGTTGTATTTTTCTGGTTATTTTAGATATAAGAGCAATAATTCATACAGTAAAGCTGTTATTTTCTCTGTACTGAAACATAAGTAATTATATATAACATTATTGCCACATATATATTTAATGTGCCCGCATATAAAGAAAACTACATATACGTAATCTTGATTACTACAGCAAACAATGAACTCGTCTGACACCAGCGCAATAGAGAAACGTTAAAAGCTAATCATTATGGTGACCGCACTAATGTTTAAAAAACATTTTGTAGAAAACATAAATATATTAAAATGCGATAATTACGATCAGAGACTAAGGATGTTAAGGGTCCAATACAAATAAAACTACAAAGTCATTCATTTATAAATTAAATGAAAATAAGAGTAAACACACCGTAAAGTTAGTTTAATAGTTATACTAATACTTTCTTAATACTATAACAAGCCTCGCTCTTTTCACAAAAAAAATCATTTGTAAATATTTAAAATGCAAATTACTTGATACCTAACTTTTAAGACAGTTCCGCTCAGAATGAACTCAGATGCATTAAACCAAAAGCAAATACGTCTGCCAGTTCCATATTTGCTTTATGTAATACTAGTTTGGATGCCCGACATTGCGCGGCGTTACCCGGGTGTTTGGAGGAGTGTGTTGAGCAAAAAAAAAAAAACGTTTAGTAGGCAAGCAGGCTCGAACCTGGGATACGAAAAATTAATTTTTGTTGTACAATCATACTTTAACATTAGTGTTGATGTTCAAAATATCCTTCAAGCAAATAATACGACACGCTTAGTCAAGTGTGGCTAAGAAACACATCTTTATCTGAACGAGACACTGGCCTTTCTACGCGACACAAAAATGTTGTGGTCGAGAAGGAATGTGCGTAGCGTGTGATTTTCTACCTCGAATACAAAAGGCGAACGTTGTTTCGTGGGCTGTGCATTGTGCAAATGTTACATAATAACGTGATTAAACAGATCACATCAACGCTAACATTCACTTCAGCAATCGCGTCGTGACACAGCAAAGTTTAAAAACAGCCGAAGAATGAAACAATAATCACATCTATGTTTTAGTGGCGACAGCATCTGAATAAGGAACGCGAAAGCAAGGCGTCAGGTTAACCTTCGGCCTCGTATGAATTCCCGAACGGCACGACTTACTCGATTACTAGAACCTATAAGTGTCAAGATTGTGTGAGTTAAAAATATGACTTCAAATACTACGAACGGTCTAATTCTTTCTCTTCCCAACGAATATAATGTATAATCACGTTGCAAAAATCATTCTTATTAGATTACGGAAGTTAAGGAACTTTGAGCCTTGTCTGTACAAGATAAGTGACTATTTAAGAATAGAAACCATTACATGTGGGAGGACGTATATACCTACTTGCACAGACGGCAAAATTTAACTTCATTTTCTCTGACAGACATATACATGTGATCAAAGATCGCGTTTAAATTTTACACACCCTAGAAACTTCTTCCTTCATTGGAAGCTGAATAATCTCGTCTTGGATGAATGTCATTACGTTTAGTTTTTCGTTCCATCGAGAGAAAAGGTTTATACAAGTTTTGCATTCATTGTTTGGAAAACCCAACTTCTTCAAACAGAAATTGTAGACAGATATAAAAGAAAGGCACTATTATTTTCAATTATACTGACAGACTATCCTGATAAATATAAGAAATATAAGAAATACTAATGTTGTTTAGTTTCTTTCGCTGATGAAGTGGATAATTACTGGGATAACAATGAGAAACACAATCTCCTGCTTTTCTCCGATTTAACGCTCGTTACTAATCTTCCCTGATAAATTTAAAATATAATTCTTCTTAAAATTGTACTTCTAATTTATCTTGTATCAGTGCCGTTCTTAAATGATACATTTATTAATAAGTGAAAAAAAAAACAATATCAATTAGTATGAAATTAAGACATTTTAATTTTTTTACTGAATGAATCCGAGTTTTCGAGTTCAACGACAGAAAACAAAAACTTAAACATGTATAATTTATTTTGGCCGCGGGTTAATTTACTTCTTTATTGTTTTTATAGCCGTGTAAACACTTCACACTAAATGATGACGATTCGGGTCGAAGATATTATAATTTCAAAGGCACAAACATATTCCTGTGATAATGATATTTAGAGAATTACCAGATACTACGCTTTTATCTTACAACGAGGACAGAGAACATGTTTGATAGATGTGTACACGTACTAAATCATTTTATGTCAAACTTAGGCGCAAGAGATATAAGTGAACTCTAATTTCGTCAAACGTCAGTCGAAAGTGTTATTTTCTTATACCAACGGATATTTCTACTTGTATTTCTTACGAATATATTTTTATTAGAAGTTATGAAACGTGCAAATAATTACATTGAAAGACACTCAAATATATTAAACAACATATCGGTGATGGTTAGTTTATAGAAATAGTTCATGAGAGTCTGTATAAAATGGTATATACAGGGTGACCAAAGAAAAAAAACAGAGGACATTCAATTGTTTTTCTGGGCATTTTACAGTCAACGGAGAAAAAAAAGGCCAAATACCCTAGTGTTTTGATGCGATGTTTTGAATATAATAAACTCGTTATGACCAAAGTTTCATTTCATCCGGACAACACACTAAGAAAAACGGGACCTAATTAGAGTTGGGGCCCATTTTTTTTTGGGGGGGTCACCCTGTAAGATTTTAACAGAACCCGACGGGGTAAATGCTATTGTGATCAAATAGTCGAAATTGCTATTAAAAATCTCTACCTCTATCTCTACTATTATATAAAATTCACTTTGCGTGTGTGAGTGCGTGTGAGGTCCTTCCTCATAGGTTTCGAAACGGCTGAGCCTATCTTCTGTCAATTTCCTCCAAAACTAACATATGCCTTCCAGTGGTTTTTAGATATGTTTTATACAGAAATCATTTCGAGGAGTATCAAAAATCGAAATACTGCGATCCTAAATATAGTCTTTCTTCTCTAAATATAAAAAAAGAACATTTTTTTAGAGGAAAATAATTTACGTTACACTCGCCGGTGTAACGTAAAATATCACATTGTAAAAAGTCTTCTTTGAGCGTTTTTTTCACGTTTCTTTTCTCCTTCGCGGTACGGGTTAGAGCCTGCCTGCCTACTACCACTTTTTCTTTTGATCAACAAATCCGGGCAATGCCGGGCACTCAGACTAGTTAAGAAGCAAGTGAGATACTAAAAAAGTAGAAAGTAGATGAAGAACGGTACTAGAAAAAGAGCTACAATTGCAGAATTTCATGCAAGAAATTATTTGAGTCTCAGACAGTTACAGCGTAAATGGTCTTACCACTTATAAATCTTATATTTGACCAAAATTAAAACGACAAAAAAGAATCGTTACAATAGTAATTGTTAACAACTATATTCTGAAAAGTTTGACTAATCATATTTCTCCAATAATCTTTACATGTTCATGATTCAGCCCACTTTTCATGTGACAATGTTTATTGCAGTACTAGTATAAAGATACAAATTGATTTCAAGTTCATTTTAGCTATATATAAAACGACGAAAAGACATGTACGTCGAAGTACACACAAATATATAAAGAAAGCAAGAAACATTAATACACACTAAATAAAATATTTAAAAATGATTCGAATAGGAGAAGAATATTTAGAATACTCATTTTATGTTATGATCTAATATTAAATCCATATAAAATAAAAGGAAATACATTTACATTATAAAAAATATAAAAAGAAGGATGAAAACAATTTTAGCTAGTAAAAAGAAAGAAAAATACATCCTATGAGAATAACAGAGAATAATTTTCAAAATAATTGAAGGTGTTTTGTCAGAAATCCATCGCATGCCAATTAAAAATGACAAGCTCAACTGATATTAGAATAGTTGATTAAAAAACGAACACATTCGGTTTCTACAGTGCATGCATGCAATCTGGTTGATCACATATCTTTTTTTTCATTTCTCAATGCAAAGCAAGCTAATCTCTCGTGCAATTTATAAGTGCAATATCGGCATTTTGCACTTTTCGAGTGCAAAATCAGCATAAAAATATTTATTTGTTGTTTGTATTTTTCCTCATCTTTTATTAATTCAAATAAAAAACAAACAGAATTCGTTGATTTTTTATGCAAAGTGCATACAAGCGTATGAGTTACACCTGGTGCTAACAAAATAAACAAAACTACAACTAAAATAGATCATTAAAAGAGAATGAACGTGTTAGCTTTTCGGGTACGTTTAGCTATTCAGATTCTCTTCCTTAAAAAAGTGATTTACGGTGCATCTTTTAAATCAATGACTTCAAACATCAATCAATTTGTTTTTTTATCTCATTTAGATGTTCAGCAATTTGGAAAAGAATTAATAATCATGAACCCTCTCGATAGTGCATGTTGATACAAATTGCAAATAATTTTACGTAGATTGCACTGCACTTCTTGATATCCAACTTTGATTTTTAATCATTAAATGTTACCTACAGTGTGCGTTTTATATCTGTTTCACGGCATATTTAACTCTTTGTGGATATTGAATTTTTTTATCGGTTTTGCCTCTCTTGGGTATCGCCTCATGAGTTCATTTGACATAGTCGATAAACGAAGGTTTTGAAATGCATATAAACATCAAACTCTGTCGCAAACTTAAATGTTTCTTATTTGTAGTTTATTTCGTGATTTTGACAGGAGGTATTATTTTCATACTGAAGTATCCAGTTGTTATCATATGCTATACAGCTTATTGAAAAGAAAAACAGTGTCTGCTTTGTAAAATATCATAAAGAAGAATGTGTCAAATATATTATAAAAGATTTCATCGCAATTTATTTCTTAGAAAACTTATTCAAGATATTATTATTGGTCGCTGTTATAACGTTTCAGAAATAAAACAAACCAAAAAACAAGAATACAAATCAAACTCGGAATTTTAAAGTGCACATGATATGCAATAATTCCTTATTCCTCCAAAACTACGCAGTTAGCTATCTTGAAACATGTCCTTTCGCATACACATAATTTTTAAAAAGGGTTTCTCTGTGCCGCTTTACGCCAGCGGTCATGTTATGTAGGGATTACATTAGAAGGGATGGCGTATGTTATGTTTGTTGTTGATTGTTCATAATAGAATGTTCATATTTGTGGAGTTATCGCGTATATATAAAGAGACAGGGTATATATAATAAGGGTATATATATATATATATATATATATATATATATATATATATATATATATATATATATATATATATATATACAAATACAAATATGTTCTACAAATACTTTAATGGTGAATGCTCTGACGAACTGCAAACACTTGTACCTCCCCGACGTAATTTACCCCGACAAACCCGACAAGCTACTTAGTCTCATCCCTTTACAGTAGAGATCCCTAGGTGCAAGAAAGCCTTTTACTCCAATAGTTTCTTCCCCAGAACTGCGGGTCTTTGGAACTCTCTTCCGGGATTCTGCTTTCCCAACTGCAATGATATGCAGAAGTTCAAGTGTAATGTTAACAAACATCTTTCTACTCTTCTCCCCTCATAATGATCCCGCTAATTAATTCCCTAATAGTAGCCCCCTGCTTCAAAGTGGCACTGTGCCTTGTTTGGGGTGAAAATTGAATATATATATGAAGAGAGATAGATTGTTAGAGACATTGGCATTTATACTGTTGGACAGTTCCGGGAATGTTTCTATAAATATTATCTTTCTTTAACATATATATTTTTTAGATGAGGATTTTCCGTCTTTTATCATAAGTAAAGAACATTCATTCTTTCTTTACACTGAGAAGGAGGCACATTCTTAGATGAGAGAGACACTTTCTTAGATGTGTTTATACACGCAGTTGTTATAAATACAGATGAGTGGAACACAAGTCTTATCATACAAATTAACAATACCCTTGTCTGTTGAATAACATAACACGAAGACGACAGTTACAAAAATATTATGTTCGTTTATTCCATTCGACCGGTCAATGGCTTCGCATCAAGGAATTCAAAGTTTCTACATTATTTCAACCTCTACCTTCCCTTCCAAGGCGGATGTCAGCTCTGTCTGTCCGACCCTATCCGAGCTCTGACTTCTGTCTTCTCCCCTGTTTTTCTGACTCCCTTCTCTCTGCCAAGCTCTTACTATATTGAGAACGCATGACCAGCAACGTGCATATCGATCGCGTGGCCTGCCATGCCTCCGTATCTAAGCATGCATTGTTCCTCACATGTTTACAAAGACCGATTTCTCTAACCTAATTTTCGATTGACCCACTTTACAAATATGTTTTATTTTTTTAATTTTCGGATTTAGATAACCTCAATGTTAATTTCATTTCATTACCAGAAACAAAATTGCATCATCACATTCCTTTTTTCAATAAGATTACTAGCAACGCATTCCTTTCCAATTACATTCTGTATTATTTATTTTAACTTGTGATCGGAATACTCAATTCGAAATCTAGCTTCCCAGGTTCGAATTCTCGGCTATCCTATCTCATATTTACTCACTTACAAGAACAGGCAACTGTTCCTTAACAGTTAGCCGACGCTTTCACGTCCTTGATTTACGCGCCCATCTTGCCCGGTGGGCATTTTGCTTCTCTCTCGACAACGTGGTGTATTTTCTGTCTTATTTTCTCATGACGCAAACTCGCGCACACTTGTTTATTTGCATAGTGCTTTATCGGCTGTTGTTGCTAATATTTTAACTAGTCAGCTATGCTTCGGCTGCTGTTGATTTTCGCACACCCGCTTAGACGCGACCTCTTACAGTTGTCTGGAGTCTGATCAATATATTTGAAATAAAAAGGCATACTAAAGATGGGATTAATGGTACATATGAATAGTTGTTATATTGGAAAAATTTTGGCATTGTGGATAAGATGGAAAACTTAACAACAGTTTAGGAAACCACATGATTTCTGTACGGGGATCATATCCCATTTCACCTGACGTGACTTAAAAAAATAAGATCTGTTCGTTTCTCTAAAATTTGAGAAAGCAGGTGAAGTGTGACTTGCTTTTGTGAAATTTATCTATCTTATCTCTCTTACGCATAAAAGTTTTCTTGTACTTTCCCTTGAATAAACCATGTATAATTTTACTTTCGTGTCCAAATCGTGTTGTACCAACAATCAGCCTGGGGTCACAACGATAATGTCGGCGAGGAAAAAGCCACGTTGTGTGTGAAAATGATAGTAAACACAAATTTGTATTTTTATATCATAAGACATACGGCTATATCAGAAAATATTTAAAGGGAGAACTTGCAACGTTAGACATATGAGATTATATAGGTTTAATTGTAAGGAACTATAAGCATTTGGTCAAATATTTGAATTCATTTAATATTATATAAGTGAAATGTAATTATAAGTAAAATCCTTAGAAGTGTAGTTATTCTGGCGTTATTCAAATTATTTATTAGTGTCCAAATCCATAGGAGCGTTGTCCTTCTGGCGTTGTTAAAATTATTTATTAGTGTCAAAACACTACTACTTTTTGACTGGTTTCTAAAAGCTGACCCATTAGTACCTAAAATTCTTCTTCTTATATTGATCAAATGTAACGGAATTGAAATTGGTCGATGTATTACTTACAATATCATGCAAAAATAGATAGTCTGAGATCATAAACCTTCAGCAACAAATGACTTTAAACAGCCACATATGTTAGATAATTACCATTGTTAAAAGTTAATTAGTTATTTTCGATCTATCTGTCTATATATCCATTTATCTATCTATTCAATAATATTCTAAAAATAGTTTGTATGGGGAGTTATTTGTGGGTTATTGAACAAAGTGTAGCAATGGGTTTTAGCTGAAGATGTTTACAAAAATTAGCTTAAGTAAATATAAACAAAATAACCTTGTACATAGGTCACGTTAAGGACACGTGTTTTTTAATCGGTTACGTTATCGGAACTGAGATCAAGAGGTCGGGAAGTTTAGAGTGGAAGAAATAGGGGTTAGTTACTAGAGTGAATAGACGTACTTGAATCCAGGAAGCCAGCCTTTTAGGAATATGTATGTAGACGAAATCAAGACCGTTTGAAGACTATTTAAGACAACCGAAATAAATTTATATTTTAAAAATCTAAAGTGTTTTTCTGTGGTCTTAAAAAAGAACAGAGGCCTCAATTGATTATGGTTGGGCGTTTAAGTTCTCATCAGGGAGCTCATCAGTGAAGATAAAAGAACTCTTGAAGAAAGAAAGGTATGAGGTACATATCATTCTTCTTATAAAAATGATACTTTATGTAATATAAACTGTAATATATACCCGTGTGATAACTCTCCGTTACAACATGACTCAGTTTTATACGTTATGTCATATATTCTGACTTAAGAACATATATACAATTTATACGTTTATAACAGATGTCAAAAGAAAATATCTTCCCACCTCACATGTAACATATATAACTGTTTTAATATATAATCCACTTTCCCAACTATATAACACATATGTGGCACTAAAAACAGATGAGCACTTGAGTAAAAGGTACAATTGACAGAAAAATAAACGAGCAATCATGCGAAAGTTAAATTGCTTTTTTCTTTAACTCACTCATTGCTAATTACCATTTTTTCTTTCATAAACGAGCATGAGGAATACTATATTCATGTAGAATACACATTAACACACACACACATACACACACGCACACACACACAAACAATACTAAATTGCTCATTCGAAAATATTTTTAGTCGCGTGCAAGCGACTCTATAAGTCACTCCGTCGATCCGGCGGTCGGTCGGTCGGTCGGTCGGTCGGTCTGTGAGTCGGCCTGTCCGTAACACTTATGTGCTTGGCCTTTTTGGTTAAGATCAAAGGTCTGTTGTTAATAGATGTTGTTCTTAGCTTTTTAAGTTTTTCTTGGTCTTGGTCAATGTAGGGGCAACCCTTCATACAAATTGTCACTATCCAGCTCCCCTGGTCCCCGGGGAGTTGGTCCCCATTTTCCCTTCACTCCTCACATAAAAAATCGGCCTTGTGCCTAATTTGCTCGGTGGGAGGGAGCAAATAAATACCATTTTCTTGGCCTTTTGGCCAAGATCAAAGTGTAGTATCTGTTCCGGCAGATACTACAAGAAAGGACCATATGTGGGGGCATCCCCACATATAAGACCTTGGTCAATGTAGGGGCAACTCCTCAAACCAATTGTCATTATCCAGCTCCCCTACTCCCCGGGGAGTTGGTCCCCATTTCCCCTTAACTCTCACATTAAAAAATCACACTTGTGTCTACTTTGCTCGGTGGGGGAGCAAATAAATACAGCGTTTCTTGGTTTTTGGCCAAGATCAAAGTGTAGTATCTTTCCGGTAGATACTGCAAGCAAAGACTATACGTGGGGACACCACATAGAAGACATTGGTCAATATAGGGGCAATTCTTAATACCAATTGCCACTATCCAGATCCCCTACTCCACGGGGAGTTGATCCCCATTTCCCTTCAATCCTCACTTTAAAAATTGAACTTGTACCTTATTTGCTCGGTGGGGGGCAAATAAATACCCTTTTCTTGGCGTTTTGCCCAAGATCAAAGTGTAGTATCTGTTCTCACTACATGCTGTACTTATGTCTTAACTTTGTGATATTAATAGGGGACACTTTTCTGTATATAATGCAAAATGATCACCCACTTTACAATCAGTTAATCTCCAAGTCATTCAAGTCATTCTCTAAATCATTAAAGTTGTTTTTGAAGGATTCCACTTATTTTTTAAGCATTCAAGTCATTCTTAAGCTCATTCAATTCATCCTTAAGTTCATTAAAGTCATGCTAAGTCATTTATTTTTTAATTATTTAAGTCATTTCAGCCTATTTTTCGGTCATTTTAGTTTTATCTTTAAGAATTTCATGTCAATCCTACATTCACGCATTCATTCACTACACAAAAGCATGCGACTAATGGCTATCGGCATTGTTTCTCAATAAATCATTCTATTTATCCTTTTTAGTATCGTAACTTCTTTCTTATCTTTTTTTATTCCTTCATTGTATTTTATTTGTGCAATTTACAAGACCTGCAACATATCTATTTATGACGCATGATAATGTCCGAATAAAATAGTGAACAGCATAAAACAATATGTATATAAAAAATAATTTTTATCAAATGCTTGTCTTCTTACTTAGGGGTGAACACCCATATCGATATAGTGTAAATGCTGGGAAGATTTTATGGTAAAAATTCTATGAAAAGTGGTGATAGAGCTATGATCATATCGAATACGCTTAAGTTTGAAATCGCATTTCTGACTCTCAGTTACGCTCCGTAGACATTACATAAATAACAATGTGATCTGCTGGAACTGGAATTAAAATGTTCGATTTTGAATGAGGCTTTTTAAAAATAGTGTTTACTTCGGTCTGTTACAATTGAGTTTGAGATTTCCGTCTATTACGTGGGTGTGAGCAACAACATAGCGTTCATGTTGACCTATTACACTTGCATTTGGAATGCATTGTTTTTAGTTTAGTTAGACTTGGTGAACATAGCGTAATATTGGTTTGCCACGCATGAGATTACAATGGCATTTTCGAGCATCATTTACGCTTGGTGAAGAAAAGTTTTTCTCTGCCTGTTATGCTTAATTTGAAATAGCACTTTCGACTATAAATTACGCCTGGTCAATATAGTGTATACATCGACAATTTATGTTGAATCTGAAATATTTTTTTTACGGGGGAGTAATCGATTATCTATGACTAATGCTCCCCACTCGGTCCTGCTTATGCTTGTATTTCTTTTTGGGCGAGTTTGTTGCATTTGAATACTATACAGTTTATCGTTTCGTCTTCTTGTCCACAGAGTCTGCATTTGCTGTTTTCTTGTGTTTTGTAGATCTATGCTTTGATGTAGTTGGTTATTATCAAGTTATCTTGTGTTGCAGTTGTGAGGAATTCAGTTTCTCGGTTTAACTGTATATTTCGAATCCATGCCCAAGTATTTTAGTCATTCTCATTTTTTGCCATCATTATAAATATTTCGTATTGTTGTTTTTCTTCCTATTTTTCTCGTCATATCCATTTTCTCTCTTTTTCGGTTTTCTTGATACTTTCAGTGTCACTCACTACATTAACTATCCTTTCAGTTTCCTGGATTATGTATTTTTCTAGTTCTTTTATTGTGTCATTCACACAGTCTTCTATACAAGCTAGTCTTGTAATCGTCGTCCATCCTTTTCACGCAGAGTCGGTCAGCATCATTATTTCCTGTGTAGTTCATTGTGCATGTTAATGAGTTTCCTGGTCTTCTTGTAGAGCTGTTTCATTTTTTCTTTAGCCCACCCTATGAACGGTCCAGAATATATTACTAATAACACTTCTCATGTATTATACATTTTCTTAGGTTTCTGATATATAATTTCGTTTCCAGGAGTATTTTTTATTCGAAGGTATTCCTTTCCAATTCTCTCTTTTATAATTATTATAAGTTTGTCTCCGTTTGGTTGGGTAGTTCAACACCTTCTGTCATCTCCAATTTTTTAAATCCACTTCTCACATTCTTTGTCAGACTCTCTGGAGCTCCGTCACATTAGGTACTCCTTCTACCTATTCAAACTTCCACAATCTTTGAATCTGTCTTTTTTAGTCTTGGTATTTTTCGACGTTCTCCTTTGCTTTTTGTTCCACCTTCACATTAGCTGCCACCGCTATATCAATGAGTATTACATTGTGTTTTTTCCAGCAATATTAAATCTGGACTCCTTACATCAATCACATTATCAATTTAATTTGCGAGGATATATTGCAAGACGCAAGCTAATAATTTCTGTAAAAAATAGAAAGCGCCGTCTTGACTTCGTCAGATACAATGAAGATCCTGCCTCTTTATATTGGTCAAAAGTGCTTTTTAGCGAGGAAAGCAAGTTCAATAGAGTAGGCAGCGATGGTAGACAGTACATCCGTCGGAGGAAAGATGAAGAATTTTATCCTAGGTGCTCAGTTTCAACGCTTTTTTGTTTGGTCTTATTAGTACCTATGGTCCAGGCCTATCGTTCGCTTGCAAGGTCGAATTAATTCGACCAAGTACATTAATATGTTGACTGATTATTTTCTACCCTACTCTGGTCGGAATTTCGATAATAATCCCATCTTCCTGCAGGGTAATACTCTCATTCACACAGCTGACAATGTCAAGATGTTCCTGGAAGGGTATGATATTCCGTGTCTTGTTTAGCCTGCATTACTTTCATATTATGTCTCAAAATTAAGACATAAGTTTAAATTTTAAAATATGAATAAGTTTTTCTAAAATTCAATGCCAATGTAATATATTTGAATTTATACATGAGAATGTTGTGCAAGCATTTTGCCTCCGAGAACTTATTAATGGATTTCAAATAATTATCTGTGAATTTTTAAAAAAATTAAGGAGACATTACACTTCCGTTTTACTCTTTCCTGTTTAAAATAAAATTAAAGCGACGTTGCTGATTTATCGACATTTTCTTTGGCAGGTTCTAAATTGAGCCTTATTCTATGATTCCCCTCACAAATCGTTCTCAACAAAGACACACCCAAGTACAACAATTGTTAAGAATTTCCCCTACTCTATATCAGTACCTGAAATATACGAAACTTCCATTAACATGTTCATTTCCTAGAACTGCATGTATTATGTACTCTATACCGCGCGTCTGCTTTTCTAGCTGACCACGCCATTGTAATTTTTAAGCCCAATTTGAACAAGTTATGGTTAAGCAACCCCCCTTAAACAAGTGAATTTGTTAAAAAAAAATATGGCAAACAAATATAAACTGAAAATTGGCACTTATAAAAACGCTGTAATTTCCAGCTATCGCTAAACATATAGTGATTGAACTATTTGAAAATGTCTTAAGGGTTAAAACCTTATATATTTGTAGAAGAAATATTTATAAAGTATAGTTAAAAATTATAAAACAATTATAAAATTAAAGTTATCCGCCATGTTTAAGCGCAACAGAGATGCTCCATTTCCATTTTCTATTTCAGTAATATGAACAATCTCCTTAATATGATTCTTTTTACCCCTTATTTTGATCTCATACGGTTTGGCTTTTAACACGACTGCATCAGACAACTTTTTAGTGACTGATACAACTGGACCAAGGATTGAACTCCGGTCTTCTAATCTATGTTTGTAATTTTATCATCTCAAACCATATAATAAAATTTAACTGTAAACCTGCATACTATATTGGGTATATGTTATAATTATATACAGGGTGACCCCCCCCCAACGGGCCCCGACTCTTATTAGGCCGCGTTTCTTAGTGTTTTGTCTGAATGAAATGAAACTTTGGGCATGACTAGTTCATTACATTCAAAACATCACATCAAAATACTAGGGAATTTGCCTTTTTTTCTCCATTCTTCAGCATATGTTCTAGATGGCCTCCATTTAGCTTTTGTTTTTTTGGGGGGTCACCCTGTAATATCTTTATTTTTATTACTTGCAGATTATGACATTTTATAGGAATGCTTAGAAGAAATTATTATGTTTATATATTTTTTGTTAAATTAATTAAAAATATTTCAAAATTAAATTATATAAGTATTTTGATGGTTTCTATACTTATTAGCCTTGCTTTACATCTATTTTTGATCTCTTCAAAATGTAATTAAATTACAATGTAGCAAATCCATTTTACTTGAATATCTTAGAATTTAAATACCCTCCAGATTGGTTTTGTGGATCACATAAAGCATGCCCCGGGAGAGTTGTGTTTTCATAAGATAGCCATCCCATGTTCGTAACTTCATACCATTTCAACATAAAAGTAATAAAATAACTGACACATGTCAAGAAAAGTGTACATATGTAGACAATTGAAAGTAAATACAAAATACGCGTAAAAATCCAAATAATAAGAACAAACATTTCCTTATGGACATCGGATTTGTAAAGTGATGATAGTTTTACTCTATCCATGGCGAACACTATTCCAGTATACTTACACGAATCTAGCACTGAAAACACGTGTATAAATGCAGAATATATAATGTTTAGCGTCATGAAATAACTAAATAAAAGAGTCAGTGTCGAAGAAAACCAGTGACATTAAAGAAATTATGCGATGGAAAATGTGAAATGATTGCTCGAAAACTTATACACATTGCAATTGAGAGTAGAACGTCCCCGTTAATGAAATAGTATAAAATGCTCTACTGATACCCATATAAAATCCAGAGGTGTACCTTTTTTAACGTGCATGTCTGTCGTTCTTAATTGTAGTTTCCTTTAATGATTATCAGGCGCAAATGCAAATTTCACAATAGTATTTGGCAAAATCTGTTTAAATATAAACATACTCATTGAAGTTTTTCTATTAATGAAATTTAAGTATATATCGTGGTTATGTTGTAAATATTTGTAACATATTTGCGTTTTATTTATGTTCAGTGTTATTGCAAACTACACGATACTATTATACCAATAAGGAACAGACCATATGCAACACTGTAACCTAAGTAAAAGTATTTTAGTTAAAGTTTTACGTTTGGTATAATCGGTAAACTTATAAAAATTGGTGTTATTGCTTTCATATTCAGCCAGTAAACGATCTTACTTTTTAGAAAATGTGTGCTGAGTGATAACGTCACTACTAACATGAGTTTGCATTCGCATATAATTATATCATATGTGAAGATGTTCGTAAAACAACAAAAAAGACATTTATCGCGTACAATAGATAAGGAATAATACGACAAATTAGTCCCTAGAAAATTAGTTTATGTTCTTGAAGGAAAGGATGTTTCGTACAGGAAGTCGACGATGGAGAAGATGGAGAGTTATATTTTGTCTTTAATTTAATCACAGCATACTTTATTTTCGCAGATATTAAGATCACACGTAATATGACAATGAAAATGCGAATAGCAATTTATAAGAGACTAGCGGGGGTACCCGGTGTTGCCCGGGTGTTTAAAGGTGTGTGTGCTGTTAAATAAAAAAGAAACCGGAGGGGTAAAAGTTGGAACGATCGAACCCGAAGCCCTGAGGCGAAGTTTGAAAATAAAATCGGCCATCCAGAATGAGTTACTGAAAGATGTTTGAATTTATTTAATTAAGAACCAAATTGACAGGTGCGCGCACGGAAGTCATAGAGCGTTATGACGACGACGACGACGACGACGACGACGTCAGCAATAGCTATTCAGCAAATGAGGTCAATGACCAGGTTTGTTTGTTATAAGTGAAGTAAAAAAAGAAAGCATAAAAACGAACGTTAAAACTTAACCGGTGGGGGGGGGTAATCAAAAGATCGAAATAAAAACACAAAAACTAACGTAAATAAAACGAACGATGTTAAATGTAAAAAATCGAAAAAAACAAAAAAAGAATACAGAAAAACGAACATGTGAAAAATGGCTTAAATAAGCCTGTTTCGATATTAAAATTTAAATAATCGGTGGGTACCCGGTTGTTTTGGGGTGTGTGGTTGGGGTGGATAAGCGAAGTAAAAAAAAAACAGAAAAACGAACGTTACGTGAAAATGGCTTAAATAACACTGGTTCAATATTTAAATTTAAAAAAATCGAAAAAAAAGGCATCTCACACCACTATTCAAACCCAAAACATTTAGATAACGAACCAACGGACTTACCAACTGAGCTTCCGCGAAGTACATGAAATTTAGTCAATTTTCCAACTATTTAAAGTAAAACAGGTTATGACGTCATCTGACGCATGCGTAGAATCGGTCGTCGTCACGAGAGGAATGTCTTTGTTGACCCCCCCCCTGTCGAAAATTGTGGATATCGGAGTAAAAAAACGAAAGTTTTTGGCCGATTTTGCGATATTTTTCGAGCGAAGGATAGAGGTTCAATATGATATCGAGTTTGTCAATTTTCGTTGTGTTTGTCGAAAGTTTTTAGCGGACACAAATACAAACATACAAACATACACACATTTTCTCTTATATATATATATATATGTATACATATATATATATATATATATATATATATATATATATATATATATATATATATATTTAGTAATGGCCAACGAATGTTTCAATCTCACATATTCTTATTGCAATCGGAATCGGTGAAACCGCTTATTTTTCAATCAAATCAATTGAATTACTTCTCTACTTGAGGACCATCGCAGTACACCAGAGGACAGCTTTACATGTTGTCTACATTGACCTGTAGGGGAAATAATATTAGTTCGATAGAATTATTTTTTATATATAACGGTTTGAATCCGAAGTTTAAAATGCAAAAAAAAACAAAAAAAAAAGTATAATTATTCAGTTGTGTTCTAAACAGAGATATTCACTTCGAACGCGACATATAAAAAGCAACTGTTTATTTTATATGACTGACTTTTCTTCTTCTGCGGTTTAATTGGTTCTAACTTTTATTAAAAATGAAACATATTCATAATTCAATAGCACTTTAAAATACTTATTCAGAACGCGCTTCTATCATGTCATTTTTGTAGTGATAAAACTTCTCAAATGCAATTGTGATATTAGGTAGTATAAAAAATTTAATTCGGTCAAAATAACCAATTCCTTCTGCCATTGGATTTTTTTAAATTGGTATTTATTGAACACATTCCGCTGCCAAATCCATATAAACACTGACCGATAAATCCAAAACATTTGAGTGCAAATTGATAAAAATCTGCCCAGCTCAAGGGAAAATCGCACACCCACATACACTGTCAAAGTTCTTTTTATATAATAGTAGAATACAGATAGACAGTATATATATATATATATATATATATATATATATATATATATATATATATATAACTACTTCATTTACTCACATAAAATTAATATACGAAAGTATAGATTCATGCGTAAACTTTAAGTATTTACTTCAAAAGTGCTCAATACGTAGGTAGAGCTAGTTAGTAATTTATAAATTACTATATATATATATATATATATATATATATACAGAGAAAGAGAGACATCTATACAAATATCTATATATATATATATATAGGTATGCGTATATATATACATAATTATATATATGTGTGTATGTATTTGGTTGGTGCGAAATTAGTCGTATAAAGTTGAACGTCAGAAAAATGAACTTATTTTTGCGCCAACATATTATATAAACATATATACATACATATATATATATATATTATATATGCATATATAATATATATATATATATATTATATATGCATATATATATGTATGTATTTGTTTATGTGTTTATATATAATCATATATATATATATATGCATATATATTTGCTTCGTATACATGTAAATATATATATATATATATATATACATTTTTATTTATATCAGTATATATATCTTTGTATATATACACATAAATACAGGCGACAAAAAGAAAGTCTTAATTTTATGTACCTGTTTAAACAAATCATACCACATTAGATTAGCCTTTTATACTTTAATTTTACCTGGTTATATTTGACTTTTCATTGAAATATTCTTGTGTCTACGTCAATTTAAAAAAAAAATAACTTCGAATTGAGGAAACAAAAAGGAAGTTCACACAATGGAAAATTGTTATTTCAATGTAAATTTCGGACATTAATGCAACCCAAATATTACAATAAACTAGTTAATATTTATTAGCATATCCCTTCTAGAATTTGACTGCCTGAAATCATTTAGGAATTTCTTGAATGAGACAGCAGCAATATTCCGTTCTTCCAAATTTGAAATTTTTGCATTGCGTAGATCTTGCTTGATGTAATGCCATACATTTTCGATAGGATTGAGGACTGGGATTGTGAAGGTTAAAGAAGACACGGAATATCATGCCCTTCCAGGAACCTCTTGACATTGCCAGCTGTGTGAATGGGAGGATTACTCTGCAGGAAGATGGGATTATCACCCAAATTCCAACCAAAGTAGGGTAGAAAATGATCAGCAAACATATTAATGCACTTTGTCGAATTAATTCGACCTTGCAAGCGCACGATAGGCCTTGGACCATAGGTACTAATAAGACCCAACAAAAAAACTGAACCCCCGCCAACTTGTAGCGTTAAAACAGAGCACCTAGGATTAAATTCTTCGTCTTTCCTCCGACGGAATTACTGCCTAGCATCATTGCCTAGCCTATTGAACTTGCTTTCCTCGCTAAAAAGCACTTTTGACCAATATGAAGAGTCATAATCTTCATTGTATCTGACGAAGTCCATATGGCGCTTTCTATTCTTTACAGAAATCATTGGCTTGCGTCCTGCAATATATCCTCGCAAATTAATATTGTTGGAAAAAACCACAAAGCTTATGTGAATGCGATGAAGCTCTGAAGAGTGTGAAAAAGAATTTTAGAAGTGGATTTAAAAAATTGGAGATGGAAGAAGACATTGAACTACCCAACCAAACGGAGACAAGGATACTAGGGGATCAAGACGTCTATAAACACTTGGGAGTTCTGGAAGCAAACACCATCAAAGCAATAGTTATAAAACAGAGAATCGGAAAGGAATACCTTAGAACAAAAAATACTCCTGGAAACGAAATTATATATTAGAAACCTAAGAAAATGTATAAATACATGAGTAGTGTCATAAGTAATATATTCTGGACCGTTCATAGGGTGGGATAAAGAAGGAATGAGACAGTTCTACCAGGAAACTCATTTACATGCACAATGAACTACACAGAAAATAATGATGCTGACCGACTCTGCGTGAAAAGGATAGACGGCGATAAAAAGACTAGTTTGTATTGAAGACTGTGTGAATGACACAATAAAAGAACTAGAAAAATACATAATGCAGGAAACTGAAAGAATAATTAATGTAGCGAGAGACACTGAAAGTATCAACAAAACACAAAAAGAGAGATAATGGATATGACGAGAAAAATAGGAAGAAAAACAACAACACGAAATATTTATAATGATGGCAAAAAATGAGAATAACAAAAACACTTCGGCATGGATGCGAAGTAGACACTTAAACCGAGAAATTGAATTCCTCACAACTGCAGCAGAAGATACCTCGATAATAACCAACTACATCAAAGCATAGATCTACAAAACACAAGAAAATAGCAAATACAGATTCTGCGGACAAGAAGACGAAACGATAACCTATATAGTATTCAAATGCAGCAAACTTACCCAAAAAGGAATACGAGAATAGGCAGGACCGAGTGGGGAGCTTTAGTCATAGATAATCGATTACTCCACCGTAAAAAAATATTTCAGATTCAACATAAATTGTCGATGTATACACTATATTGACCAGGCGTAATTTATAGTCGAAAGTTCCATTACGAATAAAGCATAACATGCAGATAAAAACTTTTCTTCACCAAGCGTAAATGATGCTCGAGATGCCATTGTAATCTTATGCGTGGCAAACCAATATTACGCTATGTTCACCAAGTCTAACTAAACTAAAAACAATGCATTCCAAATGCAAGTGTAATAGGTCAACATGAACGCTATGTTGTTGCTCACACCCACGTAATAGACGAAAATCTCAAACTCAATTGTAACAGACCGAAGTAAACACTATTTTTAAAAAGCCTCATTCAAAAACGAACATTTTAGTTCCAGTTCAAGCAGATCACATTGTTATTTATGTAATTTCTACGGAGCGTAACTGAGAGTCAGAAATGCGATTTCAAACTTAAGCGTATTCGATATGATCATAGCTCTATCACCACTTTTCACAGAATTTTTATCATAAAATCTTTCCAGGATTTACACTATATCGATATGCGTGTTCACCCCTAAGTAGGAAGATAAGCATTTGATACAAATAATTTTTTTATATACATATTGTTTTATACTATTTTAATCGGACAATAATCATGCGTCATAAATCGATATGTTGCAGGTCTTGTAAATTACACAAATAAAATACAATGAAGGAATAAAAAAGATAAGAAATAAGTTACGATACTAAGAAGGATGAAATAGAATGACTGGAGGATTACTTGAATGGCTTTGATACTGACTGGTCGTAAAGTGGTTGATCATTTTACATAAAATTTATACAGAAAAGTGATACTTACTGTATATCACAAAGTGAAAAACATAAGCACAGCATGTAATAAGAACAGATACTACACTTTGATCTTGGCCAAAAGGCCAAGAAAAGGGTATTTATTTGCTCAGCCACCGAGAAAATTAGACACAATGCCGATTTTTAATGTAAGGAATGAAGGGGAAATGGGGATCAACTCTCCGGGAGTAGGGGAGCTGGATAGTGACAATTGGTATGAAAGGTTGCCCCTACATTGACCAAGGTATTATATGTGAAGTTGCCCCCACATATAGTCCTTGCTTGCAGGATCTGCCGGAACAAATTGTATTCATTTGCCTCCCAACTGAGCAAATTAGGCACAAGGCCCTTTTTTAATATGGAGAGAGATGGAGGGGGGAAGTGGACCAGCTCCCGATGGGTTGAAAATAGGAGTTGGAAAGTGACAATTGGTATGAAGGGTTGCCCCTACATTGACCAAGGTCTGATATGTGGGGTTCGTATTTATTTGCTTCTCCACCGATCAACTTAGGCACAAGGCCGATTTTTAATGTGAGGAGTGAAGGGGAAATGTGGGCCAACTCCCCGGGGAGTAGAGGAGCTGGATAGTGACAATTGGTATGAAGGGTTGCCCCATACATTGACCAAGGTCTTATATATGGGGTTGCCCCCACATAGGTCTTAGCTCGCAGTATCTGCCGGACAGATACTACACTTTGATATCGGCTCGAAGGCCAAGAAAAGGGTATTCATTTGCTCCCCCACCGTGCAAATAAGGGTAAAGGCCGATTTTTTATGTGAGGGGTTAAGGGGAAATGGGGGGGCACCTCCCCGGGGATTAGGGAAGCCGGATAGTGAAAATTGGCATGAAGGGTTGTCCCTACATTGACCAATAACTTCTATGTGGGATTGCTTCTACACATGGTCTTTGCTTGTAGTATCGGCCCGTACAAATACCGCACTTAGATCTTGGCCAATAGGCTAAGAACAGGATATTTATTTGCTCGTGAAGTGAATGACTGTGAAAGCAGGTAAGAAAACAGAAAATAATTATTATAAAGCATAAGCAAGTCCATATACTGGTGTTCGTTAAATTACTTTTTAGTTCAATGTAGCAGTTGTTCAGAGAGTGGGATTGTCTCGGTGCAAAGTCTTTCCTCCCCATGAAAAACTTCAAGCACAGACATTACTTGATATGTAACGCAATACACATTTTACCATCAGTGTGTATCTCGATAACAAAAAGGCTGGCTGTAGCCTAAAACGGCAAACCGACACACAGTGAGGACTGATTCGGATATGACCCTCAATGGAAATAAAGGCTCTAGAATTTCCAAGGTTTGGCCCGGCAGGTGTTCAGGGGATCACAACCTGGACCGGCCATTAGATGTGCAGGACTGTAGAAGGTTCATAAAATTTACCGTCGTGCACGTGTTGCTTGTGGCGCTCATGTTTGCTTCATTTGAGCCAGAGATGTATTAAGTAATGGAAATACTCGAGTACGAGTTTACTGCCATCATGTATATATATATATATATATATATATATATATATATATATATATATATATATATATATATATATATATATACTAGCTGTACCCGGGGACGCGTTGCTGTGGCTCAGTTTGTTAAAATGGAACACATGTGAAAGTAGAGAAAAGTTTGATTCTTTTTTTCAAGGGAATGTACAAATTATTTTTTTTTAACAGATGTTAAGAAAATGAACAGAAAAATACTTCTATCCTTAATTATGCGAAAAAAATAAATAAAATGTTGATTTAGTGTTTCAATATGCTTATAAATTACGATAAAACTTGCTGAGTATGCACTGTTTTACGGTTGTTGTAAAAATGGAACGGAAACTTAAATTTCGCTTGATTTAATCTTTCTTAATTTTTTAATTGTGCCCCCCAAACGAATATAATCAAAACAGTAACATTCAACAATTGTACTTTATGTATATAAAACACAAAATGGGTGTTTGTATTACTGTACACATAGATTCGAAAAAGTTGTCAAAAAACAAATATATAACAAATAAATGTTATCAAAGGCAAGATAAGTTACTTTTCTGCCAAACTGGATATATTTTTCGTGTTTTTATTCGATGTAACATATTTATTCAGCTCGAAAACCATACAGTGTTTACCGATGTATTCGAAAATTCAAGATGGCGTCTCTAACCCTCTTAAACACCGTAAGTATGGAAAAAGGTGTTATAAATAAAAAACTATTCAAAACTCTATTAAAAACCCGCCGAATTTATGTCAACCTATGTCACGGTAACATTTATTGAGCGAGTTTTTAACAGTATTTTATCCGTTTTTTTTTATTTATAACATCTCTTCCCACACTTACCGTGTTAAAGAGAGAATCAGACGCCATCTTGAATGTTCCAATACATCACATCCCCCCAAACAAATTAGAGTGGTCGGTGTTCTGTAGTAGCCTATCTGAATATTTACCAAAAAAATATTTAGGTTTGGCTATAAATTCCTAAACTCATTTCACCCTAAATAATTTAGGTGACTGAAATAGGAATCTAATTGAATCTTTAATTTTTTGAATAGTATGTTAGAAATTCATTTTTATTCGAGTTCTATTGAATTCATTAATACGGACTTTAGGGGCTTTTTTCGTAATGTTACTGTAAAAATTATTTTTTATTGTTACAAATTACGATGCTTTAAAAAAAGCAAAAATAAATTCTTGCGTTTTTTATTTACTACTGAAAACCATAACTTTAGTAAAGGAATTTTTGTTTAAACAAAATAAACATTTTCACTAAGAGTTAAGTAAAAATAATTAGTTCATTATATTCTGCGATCATTATTTAAAAAATACTGCAATTTCCTGATTTTTGGTGAATTTTTAAGTAAAGGGAGGAGTCAAAATGTGTATACAATTTGAGTGTCGGCATTCATTTTGCGACCACGTGTGGTTAATTTAAATTAAAGTTCAACCACATGGTTACATTATCAATAATCATGTAATTAAACCCATTGAAAATTTACCGATATTGTAAACACATTCTGTTTACATTAAGCCTGTAGTGGTATTTTAGTGATGCAATGTTGTCAACTGAGATTTTAAAACACCCCCTCGACAGATCAGGAGAAAGAAATGTTCAGAAAATCGCTAGACTTTTAACTTCTCGTCTGAAATTTTCAAAAATCGCTTATTCCCCCCCCAAAAAACTCCATAATGTTCCGTGTTTTCTCACTATGGGTTTGTATTACTGTACACATAGATTCGAAAAAGTTGTCAAAAAACAAATATACAACAAATAAATGTTATCAAAGGCAAGATAAGTTACTTTTCTACCAAACTGGATATATTTTTCGTGTTTTTATTCAATGTAACATGTTTATTCAGCTCGAAAACCATACAGTGTTTACCGATGTATTGGAACATTCAAGATGGAGTCTGGTTCTCTCTTCAACGCGGTAAGTTTGGGAAAAAGATTTTATAAATAAAAAACCGGATAAAATACTGTTAAAAACTCGCTCAATACATGTTACTGTGTCATAGGTTGACATATATTCGGCTGATTTTTAATAGTATTTTGTATAGGTTTTTATTTATAACACCTTTTTCAAAACTTACGGTGTTAAAGAGAGTGTGAGACGCCATCTTGAATTTTCGAATACATCGGTAAACACTGTATGTTTTTCGAGCTGAATAAATATGTTACATCGAATAAAAACACGAAAAATATATCCAGTTTGGCAGAAAAGTAACTTATCTTGCCTTTGATAACATTTATTTGTTATATATTTGTTTTTTGACAACTTTTTCGAATCTATGTGTACAGTAATACAAACCCGTTTTTTTTTTTTGCTGTTGTTTCTTGCTTTTTACACTTTTAGATCGTATTTTAAACTAAACTTCGGAGGTTGGAATGCCTCTACCCCCACCTAAAATGTACTTGGAAAAATAGATTTTATAGTGAGATTTAAGAATGGTTAGTCGAAAAAAAGGTGAAAAAACAAAACAAATAATTAATAAATAATTGTTACCAAAGGCAATAAATGCTACTTTTTTTACTGACATGAATGAGTTTATTTTATGTTTTAAAGTATTTTCAAGCGCTTTTCTTTATTTTTAAATAATCTAATGCGGGTGTTTGGGTGCCAAATACCTCAAGATTTTCTAGAATTTCCCGCTAGATTGTAAACGAAATCTCAAGATCTAGCAGGAAAACCGCTAAATTGTAACACTGGTCACGTGACAGGAAGCGGTAATAAATAATTGTCCCTAAATAAAAAAATGGCCTCTCGGTACAAAGAAATCCACCTATTTATCATAGAAAAATTAAGTATAATGTTATAATTAAAAAGAAATATATAAAAACACACATATTATACCAAAAAGTGGAAGCCATCCGCCCAGTGGTTTTTTAGACAATTAATTCCGAACGATACAACAGTTACATTTTTATATATATAGATATATATGCTACTATATATATATATATATATATATGCCACTATATATATATATATGCTTCTATATATATGTATATATATATATATATATATATATATATATATATATAAACAGAGATGTGTGTGCAACAGACGATTTCTGATTGGTTACTCCAATAATCATATCTCCTAAAAAACTATGGTTCGTACGCTCTTAAATTTACCATAAAATATTATGGCTTTATTTATTGTCCATCTTGGAAGGGTTTAATATTTTCCTAACTTGTTATTTACAAATTACAAAAATACGAAACTTACACAATCTAACAATCCAATCTCCGACATCACGTCCGCCATTCTGGTGTTAGCCGCACACACGTACACACAACACGAAAACAATGTTTTGAAAATCTAGCAAAAATTAATTTTTCTGAAATTTTTCAATATTTATAAATCAATTATGCCGGCTGATAAAATTTTAAAACTTTTTTTTAAAGCTAGAAAGATAAAATTTAAAAATACTTATTTATATATATATATATATATATATATATATATATATATATATATATATATATATATATATATATATGAAACTGAACTAAAAAAAACGCGCGTTCACTCGTGGTCTTTTCATTTCGGGTTTGTATTACTGTACACGTAGATTCGAAAAAGTCGTCAAACAACAAATATATAACGAATAAATGTTATCATAGGCAAGATAAGTTACTTTTCTACCAAACTGGATATATTTTTCTTGTTTTTATTCAATGTAACATATTTATTCAGCTCGAAAACGGGTTTGTATTACTGTACACATTGATTCGAAAAAGTTGATAAGATACGAAACAATATGCATAATATAAACACAGCACGAAACACGCGCACACACGCACACACACTCACGTACACTACCGTCCTTGGCTACGTCACGTGGTTATGGCAACACGATAAACACACAGTAAATTTGATTTTCTTCATTTCTACGCAAATATTACGCAAATATAAATCATATAGAATATCTGTATGAATATAATTACACGTAATAGTTAAATAAAGATGATCATCGTATAAGAGAACCGAAAAAAAAACTAATAGGGAATTAATTAAAAACGATAAAAAATATGCACATTAGCTATATCTTTTGCAGATGAATGCAATTCCACGACTAATAAATAACAAAGTTGTATTTTCTTTTTAAATAAATAGAAAAAAGGGGTGTTGATAAGACTATCAATACACACAAAAATATAGATTTATTTTTGGGTAAAGTTCCCCCTGGTTTTCCTTTCACATCAGTAAATAATGGTCTTTTGTTATATATATATGGCGTACTATTATCCTTATATATATGATGTTTATGTTTATATATATATATATATATATATATATATATATATATATATAAGTGATAGTGTATGTGTGTGTCTGTGCGTCTGTGTGCATTTCCCTACGTTAAACTCTGTCAATTTTAAGCCTAGAGAATCGAAATTTGATATACAGGGTACTGAGATTTGGGAAAATCGATGTGATAGTTTTCGACAGAAATTTGGCGATTAAGTGGTCAATATTCAACGATTTGACCTTTGAGAACTCTACCAAACTCCTCCTATAATTTTGGGTCTAAACACGTGATATTTTAGATATAGATTCCTTGGACATGGATCTAACTTATTAACTTTACTTGATCCCTAAATAATAAATGTTAAGAGGTCATAATAGGGGTCAAATTTTAAAAAAATTGACCGTTTTTTTTCTCAGCATACACTTCAAAACACCTTGGCAACGTCGGGCACCGATTGTTAGTATAAAATAATATTATAAAATCAACCGTAGGTTCTCTACAGTGCCTTGTAGACTATCATGTATTGTGAACTCACTGCTGGGAGGCATGTTAACTTCCTTCTGGTGCACCGCGATGAGTCCCCGACTGGAGCATGCAATCAATTGATTGGATTTTAAAAAAAATAATGATTTTACCGATTTGGAAAACATGTTTTCGCCTTTTGGCTAGAAACACAGTGTAGTATCTGTTCTGATACTACATATCACCTTTTTTTGTCCTAGATCGGTGGAGGAGAAATCCTTCAAGACTGAAATAATTTTTATTTTTGTTCCTATCCAGGGTGCACCATTTTTGGGGAGCTCGATTTTCCCCACATAAAAATCCGACCTTGTGTCTAACTCTGTCCTCGTAGGGAGGCAAGTGAATAGGAACAATAAAGTATTGTATGTGTAGAACAACTGTTGATCCTCATTCGATCCCGGACAACGTAGGGTCGACCAGCTAGTATATATATATATATATATATATATAATATATATATATATATATATAATATATATATATATATATATATATATATATATATATATATATATATATATATATATAGTAGCAAGTCGCCGGTCGTTGCCATGTCGTAAAATATGCTTAAATATGATATTTTGATTAATTCAGATTTCTTATTCCTTATTATATTATATTGAACCCAATATATAGTAATGATTTAAAAAGTTTTAAAAAATAGCTTGTGCGCCACCACCGAGAATCGACAGCTTATAATTTACTTTATAATTTCGCTTGTAATTTACTTTTTCTTTTGACGGTAATGCCTGAGCCATAAAGACATGTTTGCCGCAAGGATAAAAATTAAAACATAAACGAATAGCTATTACGTTACGAATGCATATTCGTAATGTCTTCTGATCCTTCACCTGTCAAATTCTATTTTTTATTTTTTTTTTTCACTTTTGCACCGATTTTCTCCGGCTAAAACACAAATATAAAGTTTTGCATGGGGTTAAATACCTTATATATTTAGTTTCATGTCTGGAAACAAAAATCTGGCACACGAGTTTCGTAAGCATTTTTTAAACAAATATAGTTAGAAAGAGATATGTGTTTACTATAATCTTTTTACGCAAATATTCTGTATATATAAATCATGTAGAATAGCTGCATGAATATAATTACACGTAATAATTTACAAAAGATGATCATCAAATCAGAAAAAAGAACAAAAATCTCACAGGGAATTAGATAAATAATTTTTTAAACTAATATACAAATAAGCTAGATCTTTTGCAGAGGAATGCAGTTCCACAACTGATATATGGCACGGTTGTACTTTCATTTTAAATAAAAAGATAAAAAGGGGTTTAACATAAATATCAATACACACACATAAATATAGGAGTATAGATATAAAGTATTTGAATAGATTCTAATAAGCGTTTAAGACGACGGCAAAACAAAGATTCGTTATAAGCATTAACATGGTTTTTCGTAGAGATATTTCCACTCTTCTTAGTTTATCCAATCTTAATAAAACGGAGAAAGTGCAAATTGCATTGTTATAATAACTGAATTTACCCATTCATCATCTAAAAGTTTCTTATTTTTTTGCAGATATTGACGATGCCAAGAAAGCGTCCCCTGTCATATACGTGCGTCCGAAGTTGTGATTCGTCAGTGAATACCTGGGAAAATTACATTTAGAATATTGTTGCCTACTTAGAAAATGTACGAAAAAAACAACCAAATTCTGGATAACCAAAGATCACTCGTTTCTTTTATATCACTCTACCCTTCGTAGTTCTTCAACATTCTCAGTTAAGAAAATAAAAACTGTTACTTTTGAAACACTCCTCGTATGTTGTTTTTCTTTTTAAATATTACTAAAAGAAGAAAAATTTCGAGTAAAATCCATATAGTATTATGCAAGTTAATTGGGCAGAACAGGCTTGAGATGCGTGAAAATTATATAAATAAGTGAAACCGAAACTAGATGGCGACCGGATCTTACTTGTCATAAATTTCGCTTATTCAGATTATGTCGCCACATTCCCACATGTTTTTCTGAAGTTTTTATGCGAAATAATTGATGAATTTTAAATCAAAATGTGTCCTTATTTAATACTATAATAAAATAAAGAACGGCAGCGTGAAACTATATTCAATGCTTATACTAAATGTTGTATCGGATACGGCTCTGGTCGCGGCTTTTAGCGTTTACCAAGGTTTTATTGTATCGACGTTTTAAATAGAATGGACGATTATTTATATAGATATTACATCGAGATATTCTCCAGATGTGAACATTTCAATGCTCGACAGAAGTAAATAACATTTACTCATGGATTTATTATTTAACATCATAAATATTTCTTTGGTCTACTGAATAATTATTACAGACGTTTTATTAGCAATGTTTATAACATTAAACAGTTCAAGTTTCTTTTTAGTAGTTGAAGCTGAAGGATCTTGTTACTGACACTAAACTAAGAAATCAGTAACTTATATTAATATGACCTTTATGAAAAGCAAGTATATGAGAACTTTCCAGCCCTGGAAAATATTACTTCGGGAATGCTTCCTTGCAAATTATAACATTGTTGTATTTATATATATATATATATATATATATATATATATATATATATATATATATGAAGCTGAAAGTCTGTGTGTGTGTCTGGTCACGAATATACTAATAGGCTCCTATATGGTTGACTATTTAAAAAAAAAACTGATTGCATATAATGATAGATGTATCGAGACAGAGGAATGGGTATGTTTGATCTGGCAGAACGGTGGTTCATAAAAAGTGTGGGGTCTGCGTTCGCGCCTGGTCCATAAAGTATGGAAATAAAAAAATAAAAATTTTAAAAAAATTGTACACGTGTTTTTGATATAGATGCACATAAGAATACTTTGATTAGTATGTTTTAACTTAAATAGAGATGGTATAATAAAATTGTGGGATCTGCGTTCGCGCCTGGCCTCAATATAATGGAAATAGGCACATAATTTCATAAAGACTTTTCATATCTATCTGCGTAAGTATATTTGATAATTATGTTTCAGTGTCAAGAAATATGGTATAATAAAATTATGGGGTGTTCGTTCGCACCTGACCTCCATAGAATGGAATATGTCACAAATTTCAACAAGGTTTTTTTTTTAATATAGATCCACAGAATATTGTGATAAGTGTTTCAGTGTAAACAGGTATGGTATAATAAATTATGGGGTCTATTTATTTTATTTTTACTTTCATCATATTTTGCTTTGTTTTTGATACCCTCAAATTCAACCCAAATTTACAACCCTTCCTTTTCATAACCTATCATACTTTCATAAACCAGAGTCCATTGTCTGTAGGATGTTTTTGAACCCAGTCAACGACGAGTACATTTGCTAGTATATATATATATATATATATATATATATATATATATATATATATATACTAAGCAAATACTCGCCATAAACGTAGGTCTTCATCAAATTTTGTGTGATCCAGAAACTACTTCAACACCGTATTGATATTTTAGCTTAACCTTACCCTTGAGTGGGCTGAGGCCTTTATATGTCGTTACTACTTAATAAATATACAAGAGTGTAAGGTACAATAGGTCATACATTGTAATTTCTCTTACAACACATTCGCTGGCTTGACATTTTTTATGTTTTAGAATTTTCAACTGTTACTACAGGAAGTGAATAAACTCTCATGACTATAAAATATGAGCATGACTTTTTAGAAGTAGATCCATGTTTTAGCGTCGCTCGATTTTATTTATACAACATGTGTAAAAAAAAAGTTAAAAAAAAGAAAATAGAATTATCAGTGCTTTGATTATCCATGAATAAAAACACATATATATATATATATACAAAATTCCTTAAATAAGTTTCCAAACATTTTCCGAATGCGCACTTTTATAAAGAGAGTAAACATATGAAACTCTAATCCTAATTCGTAGTAATTACATTATCTAAAGATAAGGACACTACTATATACGAGATGCATTAAATAAGTTTCCAGAGAGTTTTTTTTCGAATACACCTTTATATTGATAGTGCACACATGAAACTCAATCCCCATTTGAAATAATCTCCTTCAGCTGCAATTCACTTGTACCGTTCCAACACCTCCTAGAAGGATTCATGGAAGTTTCGTTCATCTTTTCAATTGCCACATAACGACATCCTCTTAGGTTTTCTTTGGGCTTATGGAATAAGCAAAGGTCACAGAGAACCATGTATGGACTATAGGGACGGTGAAGAAGTCTCTTGGTGTCTATCCTGGTCAAATAGTCTCTTACAAGGATGAGGTACCCTTTGAAAAACTTTGTGCAAATCTTCCGCATCTTCTTGCGAATAATTGTGTTATCTGATATCAAACAGTGTACTTATTGTTTCTATAGACACACGACAGTCCTTATCAATGAAATTATTTATTTAGCCAATAAACTTTGGTTTTCTGACTTCCTTAACATCTTTGATCTCTTACTGATGTCATTGCATCCCTTGAATCCGCCATGCCACTCAAAAACTGATACTCAATTCAGGTAAGATGGTTCCAAAGCAGTCTGACATATTTCATACGTTCCTGTGGCATTATTTTTAAGTGAAAAACAAAATGTTATTGCATAATGTTCTTCCAAAGTGTCCAGATTGCACTTTTTGAAATTCGCTAGCTCTGATAATTAGGCTTTAGTAGGATGAGTTGAACATGAAATCATGAAAAGAAAAAGTGTCAGTATCTCATAAAATGTATAGCAGTAACGCACTACATTTCTAAGAGTCTACGACGATTTAAATAGTCTATACAAACAAGTCTGCCATCTTTTTGCAGGCTTTAGGTTTGAGACCAATATTAAAAATAATCTGAAGTGCTTCGTTGGATTTTTTTCAGATTGTAAGTCAATTTATCTATTAAAAGCATTGCATACATATATATACACATATATAAACTAGTGTTATGCTTGACGTTCATCTTCGTCGCTAACTGTTATGTTTGCAGGTGGAACCAAATAACGTATAAGGCAATACAAATGAAGACTCAACAAAACAAAGGTAAATCAATAAGAAGTGTATTAGAAAAAAGTATATTCACAGTATATTTACATAATGGTTGTCAGGTGAGAGAGTCTTGGCTGGAGCACATATCTGCTCTAGGTTCGGCTTTCGGTCGCTTCTGGTTAACACACACTCAGACTAACCGAGTCTTGCTATTTATGTGTAATATGATCCACATATGTAAATGGACGAGTGCCACTACCACACCCTCTTCCCAAGATTTGAAATCACACAGATTTCAATATATTTTTCTCTTGGTATTTAACATTAATGGTTCATTAAACTTTCTTTTTCTACCTGATCTTCGGGGCGCCGGTGCATATTGAGGCGGTTCCAAATGAAAGGATTCGTATATGATGTCCCTGGTTTCCTTTTCTATGACTGCTGTTGTATAATCACTATATTTAATGTGGCGTTTTTTTTCATTTGGTTGAGGTGCCTTTTATGTATATTTTGTGGACCTTTAACCATGTATGTACAATCACCAATGCGTTTATCTACTACTCCACATTCCCAGTAAAGGGTGTTATTCCTGTGGCACGTGAAATAAACTCGATCTCCCGAGTTATATTTCTTTCTTATCATGTGTGTAGTGTTTCGGACAATTGCCTGTCCTGGCAATAGTTTATCAAACGCCGATTTCACCTTTCTGGCAAACATTAAATCAGCTGGTGATATGTTTGACGATGTATTAGGGCGCGGTGTTATCCTATATATTTTCAAACATTGTTGCAAAGCTTTTTTCCGTTGGTATCCCAGTAGATTTTTTCAACGCTCGTTTTCACGTGTCCATGAACCTCTCCGCGAGGCCGTTCGACCTTGGATGGTACGGAGGAGTAGTGATATGCTTTCTTGGAACGTGTCACAAAATTCATTAAAGTCTCTTGATGCGAATTGAGTTCCATTGTCAGTGACCAGTGTGTCTGGTACACCAAATCGTTCAAATAACTCGTGTAGGAATCCTATTAAGTTGTCCGTTGGTGGATTCCTGCAACGCATTACCTCAGGTCATTTTTGTATAATTATCTACTACAATTCAGTAGTAGTTTTCTCCTACTGGACCAATGACGTCCATGCGGATCCTCGACCATAGGTTGTCAGTTTTCGACCAAGGTTTGTGTACTACAGGTGGGGATTTTTCCGCTAACTGGCATCCTTTACATCTATTTATTGTTGTAGCTATATCGATGTCCATGTTACGCCAGTATACGTATCTTCTCATTAGAGACTTCATCCGATTTATCCCCGGATGTCCTGCGTAGAAGTTTCTCAAAATCATCTTCTGCAACGTTTTAGGTACTGATACTCTCTCGCTGTATAATAACACATTGTTACATATGGAATAAAATTCCTGGACCTTCTTGTCATTTCTATTTTTTTCTTTTATATCATTTATGTATTCATCTTTTAGGCTTCTCTTTTAATGTCCGACAATGTTACCGGTAGTTCTTTAATGATGTTTACCACCATATTTTTCACTTCGACATTTGTCCGAATTGCTGCAATCACTGATTCTTCCAAATTATGTTTCTGTTGTATCAGTCTTGAAAGTCCATCCGTATGGCAAATCTTTTTCGATGCTAGATGTTGTAGTTGGATATCGTAATTCAGTAGGATCGTACTCTAGCGCAGCAATCCATTTGCGGTGTATACAGGCAATCTTTTTTATCCGTAGATTGTGACTAATGCTTTATGGTCGGTTTCAAGTATAAATATCGGTGGAACTTAGTCACTGCAAAGATTATACACAACACTTCTTTTTCAATCTGTGAATAAGCCTTCTCTACTGGAAGCAGCGTTCTCGAAGCGTGAGCTATCGTCTTTCTAGGTCCATTAGGCATGATATGTTGAATGCATGCTCCTATGCCGTAGGAACTAGCGTCACTAGCGACGACTATATTTAATTTTGTGTCATAGTGAGTTAGACATAATTCAGATATTAGTGCGTTCTTTATTTTGTCAAAAGCGGTTTGACATTCTTGCGTCCAGTTGCAAGGTGTGTCCTTTTTTAGCAGCTCATTTAAGGGAGCTCGCAAATTATGCATCCCTTCAATAAAAGATTGGTAATAATTAGCGAATCCTAAGAAACTCCGCAGATCTTTCTGGGTCTGGACGTCGCCCATGTCTATTTATTATATGTCCAAGATACTTAATTTCGCTCATACAAAAGTTGCATTTATTTTCTTTTACTTTAAACCCGAATTCTTGTATTCGAGTGAATACTTATTTTAAATGCTCCTTATGTTCTTCTAGGAATTTGCTCCTGATAACAATGTCGTCCAGGTATGCATATGCGCACTCAATATCACTTAGCATGGTGTCCATCGCTTGCTGAAAGATGGCACGCGCTACTTTGATGCCAAAGGGCAACCGGTTGTATTTATACAATCCCTTATGCGTGTTGATGCATAGTATTTTTGAGCAATTCTCCTCGACCGGTATTTGTAAATACGCGTCGCTCAAGTCTATCTTGGAGAAGATATTACCATCATTCGACTTTGTGAATATTTACTCTGGGCTTGGTAGAGGGTAATGGACATCTTGTAATTTGGAGTTTAGACATGTCAAAAAGTCTGCGCGCACTCTGATTTCATCATTATTTTTCTTTCCAAATACGGTAGGAACTGCCCAGTCGCTATATTCTATTTTTGATAGCATTCATCTCTGTTTCAATCTGTCTAATTCTTTATTAATCTTTTCCAACCCAGCGAACGGAACGTTTCGCTTTGTTCTAAAAATTGGGCTGGTGTTTTCTTTAAGTTCAAACGAGGCCTTTAATCTATTGCAACGACCTAATTTAGTCATGAATACTTCAGGGGATAATTTTTTAAGTCCTCTTTTATATTTCCTGTTGTTGGAGTAGTACATTCTATTTTTTTACAGAATGTATTGATTGGCTTATCCCACAGTCCAAATTTCCCAATCAAATCTATTCCAAACAGATTTTCGCTATTTTTCAATACGAACATTTTTAATTTCTTCGTAATCCCTTTTAATTTTATCGAAAGGATAATTTTTCTCCTTCAAATTTTATCTCACCACAAGTTACCGTCCGAGCTAATTTACTTGTTTTCATCATGGTTGGTTTAACCAACTTTTTCCATGTATTCAAGTTTATTATAGAAATATCGGATCCTGAATCCAGTTGTAATTTTATTGGCGTTTTAAATATTTCCACTTTTATGTATTTTCGCCGATTTTTGTCTAAATTTTCATTTGATTTTGTTTGCTGTACAATCTTTGTGGTGAAATCTTTATATCAGCAACAATCGCTTTTGTGTCAGACTTTCTTGCAAATGTAGCATTTTTTCTTCTTATAAGGGCAATCTGATTCCCAATGTCTTTCTGCGCATCTCTTACAGTTATGTCTAGGGAGAGACTTGTTATATTCTTTACTATAATTATTATATTTGGAATATCTCGTTCCATTTTGAGTGGTTTTATTTGTATAGTTCTTGGTGGGTGTGTATGGTTTTCTAACCTTTCTTAAATATGCCACTCCGGATTCTTCTATCTTTTTTTAATCCTTTTTTTTTAGTGTAATGCCCTTTCACAATCCCCTGCTAATTTCTGAAGTGATAAATCCTGCTCAGATTCCAGTTCAGACAACACTCGTCTGCGTATTTCTGCATTTTTCGTGGAAACTACCCATTGTGTGAAGATTAGGCATTTGAAATCTTCTACAGTTAGTTCCGCTAGCTTAAAATTATCACAGTTTTTATTGACAACTGATGCGTATGTCAAGAAATCTTGGTTGTCCATCTTCCTTAGATACATACACAACCATCTCTTATGAAAAAGAGATATATTCGGATTAAATAATTCTTTTAGTAATTTTACAGCTTCCATGAAATCTAATTTCGTAGTTTTTTAGGTAATATGTAATCTACGAATGTACTGTGTTCTGCTACACCCAACTTTCTGAGCAAGAGGCTCACTTTCTGGCTATTAAGCCAAGTTTTGCAGTCCAGTTGAAAGACATCCTCGTATCTTGTATAGTATGCTTCAAACTTCTTTTCTTCCTCCGCCACATAATTAAATATGTCCATACTATTAAAAATAGTTGTATGGGAGAAATTAGCACTGTCGACATTTTCTCGATTATTCTTAAGTAGTTCCAGTGTTTTAGCAAAACGTTCATTTTGCCTTTCTTTATGTTCAAATTGTGATTTCTTCTGCCTTTATTCTTGTTCCAGTTGCTATTTCAATAATTTCTCATCTCTTCGTTCATCTCGCTCGGCTTTTGCGTGTTGTTGCGTCTTCAAAAATTGCATTAACATTCTAGATAAATCTTCCATTTTTTTAGTGTATTCTAAAATATAAAATGGCTTGCGTTACAACAAAAATTGTTCAGAGTTCCTGTTTTCAATAATAATAATATCGCTGCTGGAATAATATTTTCTCACTTCGCTAGCGAGTCAAGCTCATCCAACCACAAAATAAAAAAAAACTGATGCTTTTTACTGAAACCACCAATACGATTGACTTTTCCGTTTTCGGCACTTCCTAATAAGTAACAGCAGAACTTAAGTAAAACTCTTTCCACAAAAAATAATTTTAACTCGAGTCACAATTGAAAAAATAAAATGTATAGGCTACATTTAATTCTTTTTTTGTTGTTTTTTTCTCTTACGTGACGTTTTACTGTCTTATATCCGTAATCCAGTGACAACTTCAGTTTAAAAAATCCTTCCTTGATTTTAGTTTAACTGTGGTATTTTTTAAATACTGAAGAGAAAAAAAAATTGGTTTACTAAAAAGTCTTTAGTTGATGTTTTGCTAACGGAGAAGAGCAATTAGGAAATCCACTTTTTTTCGTATGTTACTTTCTTGTACTTTTGCTCTTCGTAATTTAGTAATACGAATCTGTTTGTCGTTTTACAACAAAACAAAAGTTCACTTTTACAGTTTGTTGTTTTTTTTTTTCAAGATAGATTCCAAGAGAAACGGCGTAAATTGCCGCTTTTGCCACGTTCGAGTTTTTTTTTTTTTGAGACTGCAATTAGAGGTTTTGGTTTGTCTTTTTTTCCGACTAGTATTTTAATAAATAAAATAATATTAATCGAGGTTACATTTTTTAAAACCTGAATGCAGTTTTTGTTCTTAGAACTTGGGAAACAACTGTTTCTTTCTTTTAGTGTTGTACTTCCGCGAGGAAAATATTTTACCACTTTCCAATGTTCGCCGAATTACTAATATTTTCCGCTTGATTCGAACTTCTTTTTAGCGTGAAATCCGGTTTTATAAATGTTTCGTAGAAAGGTCAACCGTTGCGTTGTACTCCTTTTTTTAGTGAGTTCTTTCCATTTCTTCGTCAAACTGCTATATTTGACGTTCATCCTCGTCGACAACTGTTATGTTTGACGTTCATCTTCGTCGCTAGCTGTTATGTTTGCAGGTTGAACCAAATAACTTATAAGGCAATACAAATGAAGACTCCACAAAACAAAGGTAAATCAATAAGAAGTGTATTAGAAAAAGTATATTCACAGTATATTTACATAATGGTTGTCAGGTAAGAGAGTCTTCGCTGGAGCACATATCTGCTCTCGGCTCGGCCTTCGGTCGCTTCTGGTTAACACACACTCAGACTAACCGAGTCTTGCTATTTATGTGTAATATGGTCCACATATGTACATGAGTGGGTGCCACCACAACAACTAGGTAGGGCATAACACAGGCTTCCATTAGAACACCAACGTTAAGCAACGTTTGTTACATGATAAGGGCTGTCCCCTTTTCATGTAAGTATAAAAATAGAGAGATTAGTTAAAATGAAAATGAAATAGCAATAGACGAAATTCGAACCTCGTAAAATAGGTTTAGAAATAGGTTACGTGTGAGAATTTAAAATGTAAAACAAACGATTGTTTAGAATAGAGATAAAATATTTCAAGAAAAGAATGTGCACTCTCAAGTTTGTTATGAAATTTTAAATTGAAAGAATGCAGCTATATAGATAATGTTTTAACATATTGGAAAAATAGGTTACTGAGTACAGGTTAAACTTCCTTTTGTAGAAAAAGGAAAAGTTTTGGACACACATGTCCAGAACACGTGAAAGAAGGCACATGTTTTAACATGTGTATGACGTCACGGAAAATAGAAAGTTCTAGTTATTGAGAAAAAAAATGAGAGTAAAAGAAGGCGGTCAGTGAGAGCTAGTCAGTGAGAAACTCAGAGAGATTCTGGAGTTTGGAATTCGAACGTCTAGGAAGCGAGACGATCACTTTGAATCTAAAATGTGAAGCTTTGAATTCTTGATGACGAAAACCACGGCCGGTCGTGTGAAGAATAAACTCATCTGTGTTTTTGTAAAACGTCGTCTTGTCTTATGATTCTTACAAAAAGGTAAAGTGAAAATTGTATTATATATCTGTGTTATAAAATGTCATTACATACACGTCTCGACATCTCATGTCTACACAATGTCTGAACAGTAAACACTATCTCATCATTCTAAGAGCTTTCTTCTTCTACACGTCTAAGGAATGAACATTTAAAATATAGGAATCTCTCATAACATGAACAATCTCTCTAAGTCTCTTACAACAACATCTCTCTTCTCCTTCTTCAACAACATCTCTTTATAATAAGACTCTCTCTTTCAATGAAACCCTTATATGTAACACGTTGAGCCTGGCCAGCAGTAAAATGGTTAAACACGTTCGAATTTCAAGTGCGATATTTTCTCTCAGCTAATCTCACATTTCTTTACAGGCGTCCTGGACTTTTCCTTGCCACTGGCCTCAAGCAATGCCGATTTAGGAGAAGTGTCGTTGGGGAAAGGGCAATCCTTGCCTCAAAATTCACTTGAAGCTTTCCTTACATTACATGGAATATCCGTTGTCTTCAAGACATCGGAAGATCCATTGTCTTCCAGAGGCAGTAATGATTGTATGAACAATTATGTCGGCGAGAATAAATATTATAAACAATTTATATTTAAATTCAAATCTGCATATTTGATGTTAAACTTCGGGGCAAAATTTTTGTGTTCCCCTATTTCTATTACTAGTTCACTCACTCACTCACTCACTCACTCACTCACTCACTCACTCACTCTCTCTCTCTCTCTCTCTCTCTCTCTCTCTGAATATAAATGTATGTATATATATAATATGTGTGTGTGATTATATATGTATACAGCTGAACCAAAAGTAGTAAAACAGCATGTTGAATAGGTTCATGTATATAGTCCTAAAAGTTCCAAGTTTCTGATTTCATATTCTGATATTTTACTGTCCACCTACTTTTGGCTCACCCTGTATATATTCAAGTGTCTATGTATGTAGAAGGCCAGCACTATCCCGAGGCAATATAATGCATTACGAGCTCAGCTGCCACGTGTCAGAGACCTACCTGGTCGTGGGTCTTATATCCAGTGTCTGCATTTTCTACCAGCTATTCATTTTTTATGTCTCGCTACGCTTTGCCCTCATTTAGTGGTAAGAATATCTATTCATACGTTTTCTAGTAGTAGTAAGCCTGGGACAATAACTCTGACGTAACACGAACACGGGACGTCTGTGTCTCAGTAACAACTGCTCCGCGATTAAGAGCGCTTTCGTGTACATATGTAGATGAAAATGAATGCTCGCTTGTTTTCACGGATACCTGTTTTATGTATTGATGTGATTTGTAAATAGAGATCGATATATTAATCAAAATATGTACAATGTGGGCTTGGATGTTTAAACGAATTTCGTGACACTATTTAAATTTACCCACAATTCTGCCTGTTGTAACAAAATTAATGGCTCGCAATCTGAGTTAATCCGATTACAAAAATAATGGAGTGTGATTTGAAAAGCCGTACTTACGTCAGAAACATTAATTATGGCATTTGCTTACGTCATAAATAACAAAGACGAGACTTTATTTTATTTTATATCACCCCAAAATAAATTCCGATAAAAACATACCGTCATTTTAAATTCGTGCACGTTTCTGCAAAATCCGAAAAAATTAATTATAAATTTAAGGAAAGGGGCTATTAGTATTAGAGCAATGAATTAAATAGTGATTGTTAATAAAATATGCATAAATTCATGTTATACAAATAAAGAAAAAGAATTAATTAGAATAAGCAACGGGTCTCATATTTAAAGATCTATTCCACTAAAGAGACTTTGCGAATCTATTTGTGAACTATTGTATTTCAATGACAGATGCTGGAATAAGTTTCACTTTACGGTTCGCCTGTAAGATATACACGGCACACAATCGCTTCAGCAATTTCCCTCAACATTTATCCCTACCTAAAACTAAACGAAATTCCATGAACGAATCCCCGAAATACTTGTACGTAGAACACAATATTGCGGAGCTGCTTCCTAACTCATTATAACACGACCATTTTACACTTCAATTATCTCTTTTTTAGCCGTCTTCTTAAATATAATCTTTTTACCCAACTTCCCGCATCACCGATCCTGACGTTGTTGTCTCACCTGGCTCCTATTAACCTTTATCCTACAGCTTCGATAGGCGGTAAATTTTAAGTATAGAAAAGAAAACGAATGTTATTCATATCTGTATCATATTTCAAATGATAAAAAATGACGAGAGATGACCGTCTTGAAAATTGCACGCTTTTAATAAACAGTATATATATATATATATATATATATATATATATATATATATATATATATATATATATATATATATATATATATATATATAAAACATGTATATCTATACACACATATATACATAGACTTTTGTTGCCATATATATATATATATATATATATATATAAGGTGCTCTGGTATACACATGAAATGTAATAGCGCGCGGTCAAGTCATGCTACAGGCGTTTGTAAACGTATTGTTTGGCTCCGTTCGAATTTACAAACAAATGAAAATGTTACAGTGTGATTAATAGACACTTCTGTTAAGCCAAATTTATCATTTAATGCACATGCATACATACACATATGCGCGCGTGTGTGTATAAAAGAATTCTTGATACATATAATTATTTGCCCATTTTGAGTCAGATGGAGTTGAGAGTAATAAAATTCGGTCTATTAAATGTGAATTATGATTTTGCGCCCAGTGGATAACGCATCAGAGTGTGCATAACTACATCTCCCGTAGGTTAGGTCAGTTAACCTTTATTCTCACAGTGTGCACACCAGCGTGATTGATCCGGCTTGAAATGCAGCACGATTTACGCAAACACACCCGTCACAACAAGGGTTTAACAGCATTTTCTTTATTTCTTTAATTAAGAAAACTTCTAGTCATAAAGTCGGTCTCCTCTTTTGATCCAAACACTTACTCTCGCTTGAGGTTCTTTTTTTCTATCCGTACACAGATTACATCTGAACTAATACAGATTATTGCTGTCATATTTAGGCTGTTGAAATGTTGTCCTATTTGAGAGTTTGTAATTATTTGCCCACGAGAGTAAATTAGGCACAACGCCGTTTTATAATGTAGAGAGAGGGAAGAAGGGGGACAAGCTCCCCCGAGGGGGGACTGGTAGTGACAATTTATATGAAGGGTTTCCCCTACATTGAGAAAAACTGATAGCTTCAACAGCAATGGTCTGATATGTGGGGGTTGACCAAAATATAACTTTTAGTGCAGCATCTGCAGGGCAGATACTACACTTTGATCTTTTATACCGGGCCAAGAAGGCGAGGTTCGCATACGTATCTGTGATTTGTTTGGCTTAATTATTTTCCATTTCTCTGCAATATTTTTGTAATAGACTGATAGTTTCGCTTTATTGATATTGACACGTATTGAACCGGCTTCCTAAAGAAGGATGTTTACTGAGAATACCAAGTTTACAAACGGTGGCAAATCGCATGTGAGAAGAAATGATATTGGTTTGGCAGTTCTAATAGGGCGGTGTCGATGCTCTCCTATATAGGGCATCTGGTATTTTAAAATAGTCACCCATCTGGTACTGACCATACTCAATGTTGCTTAATTTTAGTGAACTAAACAGAACCTGTTTGTCTACGTTATTATTCTAGAAGACATGAACTAGCTATTTTTTTGTGCTATGATGACATGTGTTCTTCATGACTGCCGAAGTATTTTCTGTTTTTTTTTGGGGGGGGGGTCACCTCATTTGGCTCTTGGGGCATTTATTTGTTTTTATTATTAATTTGCTTTTTATATTGCGTTGTGATACATATTTCCATTCCAGTGGCCTTTTCCAAGAATTGCGAATTGTGTAAATCGCTTCCCCACTGACTGTAGTCCTGCTATTAACAGCCTTAGTCACTTCAAGAATGATATTAATAGGCGTTTACGGTAGTCGTTATGATGCACTTATCATTTAAACTCGCTATATTTAGTGGATTCGGGACATTTAGATTCAGCATCTACCACGTTCTAACTGGCCTATTGCATTAGTGGACGCACTTCTTACATCTGTGGAATAAGGCACTATTTTATATAACATATACTACTTACCGAGTGCCCGATTTTTTCATAATTTCTTTCTCTAGAATGCTCGTAGATTGTTGATCCGAACCATAAATAACAAAGCATAATTTAAAAAGTGTGCTTAATATATTTTAGTTAAAACTCCTTTATTTCTAATTATCTTCGAACTCATTTATTTTAAAAGCAAGTTTATGTTCCGTTTTCAAGCAAAACATTGTTCGATAGGACTTACATGGAAATATTCTGCTGGTAGCGCATTATGAAAAAAACACCAACAAATCTGACACCAAACCAATGGAATTTTTACGGTCACTCACAATTTCAAAGAAATTTAAAGTCAGTGTGACATTCATTCTAACTTTTTTTCTATTTAATTAACGTGTCAAATGTTTCTTTGTTTCTTTTCTAGTTGTGCATATTTGATATTCCTTCCGGTTTGGCTATGGTTTTACTTTACCCTGAGTTAATCCTTGTCAAACAGAATACCGTAGGAGATATTCTGCCAACTTTTTTGATGTTCTATAATTACGAAGAAGTACGACATGATTTAATATACTTCGAGTTATTTTGTTTTACTTTTTTGGAAAGAGAGTACATTTTCATCAATTATATATTGTGTTGTGAATCGTTATGTAATTGTGATTCATAGGACACAAATATTAAATTTTTAGATAGTAGCCAGTTACTCTTCCGTTCCATTCTTGAGCGCATATGTGTTGAGCTGATGATGTTTACTACTACGTCCGTTAACTTTAGTTATAATCATGCAATGTATAGACAAATGAAATATGCATCGGCACGCCTAATCTTGACACCAGTGGTTGTGTTGTGGAGGTTTCATATTAGAGACACATATAACGAGGACTCAGAATAGGGAATGATAATGCAACTTAGATTCTGTGAAATACATTTATAACAGAGCTTAGACAGACGCGAATTCATTATTGAAGTAATGTGTAATACAGTTCTTTTAAATCAGAGGGGAGATAAATCACTCATAATGGAGGAGGGACAGAAAATTTATACTTGAAGCTGGTTATACAAAAGTCGTTAACAAGATGACAGACAAAACGCATTTACCTTTTCTCTTTTTAGTGAAATGACGACAGACAAAGAAAACAATTTCCAAATATGGATGATACTTCATTTATACCAGATGGATGATGATGCCAGGAATTCAAGCCTTTACGACTACATATGGTCTCCTATTACCCCCTTCGCCTCTAAGGGCATCAGCTTCACTAAGTCGCTGTCCGAGTCTCATCATTAACTAACTATATCACTTTGTCTCTAATGCTTCCTAACTTCGAACCCTGTCTCAATATATTGAGAATCTCCTTTCTTTATGACGTCTTACGTGTGACCAACCAACTTGACTTTATCACGTTTCAATTTTCCCGTTCCCTTTGCAAATATATCTAACATCTCTCACGAACATAAGAAATGGTAAATTAAATTGAATCATTTAACCTTTTTGATACATATCATTTTCAACTTTGTTTATTGTCCATTCTTTTAACTGACATTTTTAATATGCAGTTATTTCTAAAAGAATGGAAAATCGCTCTATCTCTTACATAATTAATATGTAGCTATTTGTGAGAACAATGCCAATCGTTCTGCGTTCCTAACATTTCAATCTCTATTATCTTTTAACGCCTGGCTACTGGGTTCGATTCTCGCCTTTTCCTAATATCATTAACAAACTTATCTAGTTTCGTTTTCTTATTTAGTGCGGTCTTTTCTTTTCAATAACACAGTTGTATGGAAAGTGTTTGTTTTTATAAAATATAGTATTAGTTTACCTTCAACATTAAAGAAACATCTTTGGACTTTTTAATATTTGAACAGAGAAAATTACAATTATATAAATAATGTGCACTATGCGTTGTTGTGATAAGTGATTTTTTTCTCTACTAATTCGCACTTTTTATTTAAAGATTCAAATATTAATAACTACATTTTATTTCAGTATTTAATTTATGTATTTCTGTTGTATTAAATGCTAGCTTCTTTTTTTTTCTTTTTTTTTCTCGTCCATAAATGTTTATCTACCAAGTTGATCTTAAATATTGCATAATCAATTCATTATATTATCATTTTCAGTCCCCCACCCCTAATTTCTGGCTCCCATCTTATCTCGCAATTACTTATAACGTCACCAACTAACTTCGGAAGAACCCCCCCATCCGATTTTGTTTTATATCATAAGTTGCTTAAAACGTGATTAGTTAAAGTTCAGAATAAAATCACGCTTTCTCTTAACGGTTAATATAAAAAAAAAATCTTCTGAACGCTATTAAAAGTTAAATTCTTCACTAGTTTGGAGACGGAATGCGTTGTTGTGATAAGTGATTTTTTCTCTACTAATTCGCACTTTTTATTTTAAGATTCAAATATTAATAACTACATTTTATTTCAGTATTTAATTTATGTATTTCTGTTGTATTAAATGCTAGCTTCTTTTTTTTTTCTTTTTTTTTCTTTTTTTTTCTAGTCCATATCTACCAAGTTGATCTTAAATATTGTATAATCAATTCATTATATTATCATTTTCAGTACCCCACCCCTAATTTCTGGCTCCCATCTTATCTCGCAATTACTTATAACGTCACCAACTAACTTCGGAAGAACCCCCCCCATCCGATTTTGTTTTATATCATAAGTTGCTTAAAACGTGATTAGTTAAAGTTCAGAATAAAATCACGCTTTCTCTTAACGGTTAATTTAAAAAAAAAAAAAAATCTTCTGAACGCTATTAAAAGTTAAATTCTTCACTAGTTTGGAGACGGAATGCGTTGTTGTGATAAGTGATTTTTTTCTCTACTAATTCGCACTTTTTATTTTAAGATTCAAATATTAATAACTACATTTTATTTCAGTATTTAATTTATGTATTTCTGTTGTATTAAATGCTAGCTTCTTTTTTTTTTCTTTTTTTTCTCGTCCATAAATGTTTATCTACCAAGTTGATCTTAAATATTGTATAATCAATTCATTATATTATCATTTTCAGTCGCCCACCCCTAATTTCTGGCTCCCATCTTATCTCGCAATTACTTATAACGTCACCAACTAACTTCGGAAAGTCCCCCCCCATCCGATTTTGTTTTATATCATAAGTTGCTTAAAACGTGATTAGTTAAAGTTCAGAATAAAATCACGCTTTCTCTTAACGGTTAATTTAAAAAAAAAAAATCTTCTGAACGCTATTAAAAGTTAAATTCTTCACTAGTTTGGAGACGGAATGCGTTGTTGTGATAAGTGATTTTTTTCTCTACTAATTCGCACTTTTTATTTTAAGATTCAAATATTAATAACTACATTTTATTTCAGTATTTAATTTATGTATTTCTGTTGTATTAAATGCTAGCTTCTTTTTTTTTTCTTTTTTTTTTTCTTTTTTTTTCTCGTCCATAAATGTTTATCTACCAAGTTGATCTTAAATATTGTATAATCAATTCATTATATTATAATTTTCAGTCCCCCACCCCTAATTTCTGGCTCCCATCTTATCTCGCAATTACTTATAACGTCACCAACTAACTTCGGAAGAACCCCCCCCCATCCGATTTTGTTTTATATCATAAGTTGCTTAAAACGTGATTAGTTAAAGTTCAGAATAAAATCACGCTTTCTCTTAACGGTTAATTTAAAAAAAAAAAAAAAAATCTTCTGAACGCTATTAAAAGTTAAATTCTTCACTAGTTTGGAGACGGAATGCGTTGTTGTGATAAGTGATTTTTTTCTCTACTAATTCGCACTTTTTATTTTAAGATTCAAATATTAATAACTACATTTTATTTCAGTATTTAATTTATGTATGTCTGTTGTATTAAATGCTAGCTTCTTTTTTTTTTCTTTTTTTTTTCTCGTCCATAAATGTTTATCTACCAAGTTGATCTTAAATATTGTATAATCAATTCATTATATTATCATTTTCAGTCCCCCACCCCTAATTTCTGGCTCCCATCTTATCTCGCAAGTACTTATAACGTCACCAACTAACTTCGGACGAACCCCCCCCATCCGATTTTGTTTTATATCATAAGTTGCTTAAAACGTGATTAGTTAAAGTTCAGAATAAAATCACGCTTTCTCTTAACGGTTAATTTAAAAAAAAAAAAAATCTTCTGAACGCTATTAAAAGTTAAATTCTTCACTAGTTTGGAGACGGAATGCGTTGTTGTGATAAGTGATTTTTTTCTCTACTAATTCGCACTTTTTATTTTAAGATTCAAATATTAATAACTACATTTTATTTCAGTATTTAATTTATGTATTTCTGTTGTATTAAATGCTAGCTTCTTTTTTTTTTTTTTTTTTTCTTTTTTTTTTTCTCGTCCATAAATGTTTATCTACCAAGTTGATCTTAAATATTGTATAATCAATTCATTATATTATCATTTTCAGTCCCCCACCCCTAATTTCTGGCTCCCATCTTATCTCGCAATTACTTATAACGTCACCAACTAACTTCGGAAGAACCCCCCCCACATCCGATTTTGTTTTATATCATAAGTTGCTTAAAACGTGATTAGTTAAAGTTCAGAATAAAATCACGCTTTCTCTTAACGGTTAATTTAAAAAAAAAAATCTTCTGAACGCTATTAAAAGTTTAATTCTTCACTAGTTTGGAGACGGAATGCGTTGTTGTGATAAGTGATTTTTTTTCTCTACTAATTCGCACTTTTTATTTTAAGATTCAAATATTTATAACTACATTTTATTTCAGTATTTAATTTATGTATTTCTGTTGTATTAAATGCTAGCTTCTTTTTCTTTTCTTTTTTCTTTTTTTTTCTCGTCCATAAATGTTTATCTACCAACTTGATCTTAAATATTGTATAATCAATTCATTATATTATCATTTTCAGTCCCCCACCCCTAATTTCTGGCTCCCATCTTATCTCGCAATTACTTATAACGTCACCAACTAACTTCGGAAGAACCCCCCCCCATCCGTTTTTTTTTATATCATAAGTTGCTTAAAACGTGATTAGTAAAAGTTCAGAATAAAATCACGCTTTCTCTTAACGGTTAATTTAAAAAAAAAAAAAAATCTTCTGAACGCTATTAAAAGTTAAATTCTTCACTAGTTTGGAGACGGAATGCGTTGTTGTGATAAGTGATTTTTTTCTCTACTAATTCGCACTTTTTATTTTAAGATTCAAATATTAATAACTACATTTTATTTCAGTATTTAATTTATGTATTTCTGTTGTATTAAATGCTAGCTTCTTTTTTTTTTCTTTTTTTTTCTCGTCCATAAATGTTTATCTACCAAGTTGATCTTAAATATTGTATAATCAATTCATTATATTATCATTTTCAGTCCCCCACCCCTAATTTCTGGCTCCCATCTTATCTCGCAATTACTTATAACGTCACCAACTAACTTCGGAAGAACCCCCCCCATCCGATTTTGTTTTATATCATAAGTTGCTACGCTTTCTCTTAACGGTTAATTTAAAAAAAAAAAATCTTCTGAACGCTATTAAAAGTTAAATTCTTCACTAGTTTGGAGACGGAATGCGTTGTTGTGATAAGTGATTTTTTTCTCTACTAATTCGCACTTTTTATTTTAAGATTCAAATATTAATAACTACATTTTATTTCAGTATTTAATTTATGTATTTCTGTTGTATTAAATGCTAGCTTCTTTTTTTTTTCTTTTTTTTTTTTTCTTTTTTTTTCTCGTCCATAAATGTTTATCTACCAAGTTGATCTTAAATATTGTATAATCAATTCATTATATTATAATTTTCAGTCCCCCACCCCTAATTTCTGGCTCCCATCTTATCTCGCAATTACTTATAACGTCACCAACTAACTTCGGAAGAACCCCCCCCCATCCGATTTTGTTTTATATCATAAGTTGCTTAAAACGTGATTAGTTAAAGTTCAGAATAAAATCACGCTTTCTCTTAACGGTTAATATAAAAAAAAAAAAATCTTCTGAACGCTATTAAAAGTTAAATTCTTCACTAGTTTGGAGACGGAATGCGTTGTTGTGATAAGTGATTTTTTTCTCTACTAATTCGCACTTTTTATTTTAAGATTCAAATATTAATAACTACATTTTATTTCAGTATCTAATTTATGTATTTCTGTTGTATTAAATGCTAGCTTCTTTTTTTTTTTTTCTTTTTTTTTTCTCGTCCATAAATGTTTATCTACCAAGTTGATCTTAAATATTGTATAATCAATTCATTATATTATCATTTTCAGTCCCCCACCCCTAATTTCTGGCTCCCATCTTATCTCGCAAGTACTTATAACGTCACCAACTAACTTCGGACGAACCCCCCCCCCATCCGATTTTGTTTTATATCATAAGTTGCTTAAAACGTGATTAGTTAAAGTTCAGAATAAAATCACGCTTTCTCTTAACGGTTAATTTAAAAAAAAAAAATCTTCTGAACGCTATTAAAAGTTAAATTCTTCACTAGTTTGGAGACGGAATGCGTTGTTGTGATAAGTGATTTTTTTCTCTACTAATTCGCACTTTTTATTTTAAGATTCAAATATTAATAACTACATTTTATTTCAGTATTTAATTTATGTATTTCTGTTGTATTAAATGCTAGCTTCTTTTTTTTTTTTTTTTTCTTTTTTTTTTTCTCGTCCATAAATGTTTATCTACCAAGTTGATCTTAAATATTGTATAATCAATTCATTATATTATCATTTTCAGTCCCCCACCCCTAATTTCTGGCTCCCATCTTATCTCGCAATTACTTATAACGTCACCAACTAACTTCGGAAGAACCCCCCCCACATCCGATTTTGTTTTATATCATAAGTTGCTTAAAACGTGATTAGTTAAAGTTCAGAATAAAATCACGCTTTCTCTTAACGGTTAATTTAAAAAAAAAAATCTTCTGAACGCTATTAAAAGTTTAATTCTTCACTAGTTTGGAGACGGAATGCGTTGTTGTGATAAGTGATTTTTTTTCTCTACTAATTCGCACTTTTTATTTTAAGATTCAAATATTTATAACTACATTTTATTTCAGTATTTAATTTATGTATTTCTGTTGTATTAAATGCTAGCTTCTTTTTCTTTTCTTTTTTCTTTTTTTTTCTCGTCCATAAATGTTTATCTACCAACTTGATCTTAAATATTGTATAATCAATTCATTATATTATCATTTTCAGTCCCCCACCCCTAATTTCTGGCTCCCATCTTATCTCGCAATTACTTATAACGTCACCAACTAACTTCGGAAGAACCCCCCCCCATCCGTTTTTTTTTATATCATAAGTTGCTTAAAACGTGATTAGTAAAAGTTCAGAATAAAATCACGCTTTCTCTTAACGGTTAATTTAAAAAAAAAAAAAATCTTCTGAACGCTATTAAAAGTTCAATTCTTCACTAGTTTGGAGACGGAATGCGTTGTTGTGATAAGTGATTTTTTTCTCTACTAATTCGCACTTTTTATTTTAAGATTCAAATATTAATAACTACATTTTATTTCAGTATTTAATTTATGTATTTCTGTTGTATTAAATGCTAGCTTCTTTTTTTTTTTTTCTTTTTTTTTCTCGTCCATAAATGTTTATCTACCAAGTTGATCTTAAATATTGTATAATCAATTCATTATATTATCATTTTCAGTCCCCCACCCCTAATTTCTGGCTCCCATCTTATCTCGCAATTACTTATAACGTCACCAACTAACTTCGGAAGAACCCCCCCCCATCCGATTTTGTTTTATATCATAAGTTGCTTAAAACGTGATTACGCTTTCTCTTAACGGTTAATTTAAAAAAAAAAATCTTCTGAACGCTATTAAAAGTTAAATTCTTCACTAGTTTGGAGACGGAATGCGTTGTTGTGATAAGTGATTTTTTTCTCTACTAATTCGCACTTTTTATTTTAAGATTCAAATATTAATAACTACATTTTATTTCAGTATTTAATTTATGTATTTCTGTTGTATTAAATGCTAGCTTCTTTTTTTTTTCTTTTTTTTTTCTCGTCCATAAATGTTTATCTACCAAGTTGATCTTAAATATTGTATAATCAATTCATTATATTATCATTTTCAGTCCCCCACCCCTAATTTCTGGCTCCCATCTTATCTCGCAATTACTTATAACGTCACCAACTAACTTCGGAAGAACCCCCCACCCATCCGATTTTGTTTCATATCATAAGTTGCTTAAAACGTGATTAGTTAAAGTTCAGAATAAAATCACGCTTTCTATTAACGGTTAATTTAAAAAAAAAAAAATCTTCTGAACGCTATTAAAAGTTCAATTCTTCACTAGTTTGGAGACGGAATGCGTTGTTGTGATAAGTGATTTTTTTCTCTACTAATTCGCACTTTTTATTTTAAGATTCAAATATTAATAACTACATTTTATTTCAGTATTTAATTTATGTATTTCTGTTGTATTAAATGCTAGCTTCTTTTTTTTTTTTTTTCTTTTTTTTTCTCGTCCATAAATGTTTATCTACCAAGTTGATCTTAAATATTGTATAATCAATTCATTATATTATCATTTTCAGTCCCCCACCCCTAATTTCTGGCTCCCATCTTATCTCGCAAGTACTTATAACGTCACCAACTAACTTCGGACGAACCCCCCCCCATCCGATTTTTTTTTTTGTATCATAAGTTGCTTAAAACGTGATTAGTTAAAGTTCAGAATAAAATCACGCTTTCTCTTAACGGTTAATTTAAAAAAAAAAAAATCTTCTGAACGCTATTAAAAGTTAAATTCTTCACTAGTTTGGAGACGGAATGCGTTGTTGTGATAAGTGATTTTTTTCTCTACTAATTCGCACTTTTTATTTTAAGATTCAAATATTAATAACTACATTTTATTTCAGTATTTAATTTATGTATTTCTGTTGTATTAAATGCTAGCTTCTTTTTTTTTTTTTTTTTCTTTTTTTTTTTCTCGTCCATAAATGTTTATCTACCAAGTTGATCTTAAATATTGTATAATCAATTCATTATATTATCATTTTCAGTCCCCCACCCCTAATTTCTGGCTCCCATCTTATCTCGCAATTACTTATAACGTCACCAACTAACTTCGGAAGAACCCCCCCCCCACATCCGATTTTGTTTTATATCATAAGTTGCTTAAAACGTGATTAGTTAAAGTTCAGAATAAAATCACGCTTTCTCTTAACGGTTAATTTAAAAAAAAAAAAATCTTCTGAACGCTATTAAAAGTTTAATTCTTCACTAGTTTGGAGACGGAATGCGTTGTTGTGATAAGTGATTTTTTTTCTCTACTAATTCGCACTTTTTATTTTAAGATTCAAATATTTATAACTACATTTTATTTCAGTATTTAATTTATGTATTTCTGTTGTATTAAATGCTAGCTTCTTTTTCTTTTCTTTTTTCTTTTTTTTTCTCGTCCATAAATGTTTATCTACCAACTTGATCTTAAATATTGTATAATCAATTCATTATATTATCATTTTCAGTCCCCCACCCCTAATTTCTGGCTCCCATCTTATCTCGCAATTACTTATAACGTCACCAACTAACTTCGGAAGAACCCCCCCCCATCCGTTTTTTTTTATATCATAAGTTGCTTAAAACGTGATTAGTAAAAGTTCAGAATAAAATCACGCTTTCTCTTAACGGTTAATTTAAAAAAAAAAAAAAAATCTTCTGAACGCTATTAAAAGTTCAATTCTTCACTAGTTTGGAGACGGAATGCGTTGTTGTGATAAGTGATTTTTTTCTCTACTAATTCGCACTTTTTATTTGAAGATTCAAATATTTATAACTACATTTTATTTCAGTATTTAATTTATGTATTTCTGTTGTATTAAATGCTAGCTTCTTTTTCTTTTCTTTTTTCTTTTTTTTTCTCGTCCATAAATGTTTATCTACCAACTTGATCTTAAATATTGTATAATCAATTCATTATATTATCATTTTCAGTCCCCCACCCCTAATTTCTGGCTCCCATCTTATCTCGCAATTACTTATAACGTCACCAACTTACATCGGAAGAACACCCCCCATCCGATTTTGTTTTATATCATAAGTTGCTTAAAACGTGATTAGTTAAAGTTCAGAATAAAATCACGCTTTCTCTTAACGGTTAATTTAAAAAAAAAAAAATCTTCTGAACGCTATTAAAAGTTAAATTCTTCACTAGTTTGGAGACGGAATGCGTTGTTGTGATAAGTGATTTTTTTCTCTACTAATTCGCACTTTTTATTTTAAGATTCAAATATTAATAACTACATTTTATTTCAGTATTTAATTTTTGTATTTCTGTTGTATTAAATGCTAGCTTCTTTTTTTTTTTTTTTTTTTCTCGTCCATAAATGTTTATCTACCAAGTTGATCTTAAATATTGTATAATCAATTCATTATATTATCATTTTCAGTCCCCCACCCCTAATTTCTGGCTCCCATCTTATCTCGCAATTACTTATAACGTCACCAACTAACTTCGGAAGAACCCCCCCCATCCGATTTTGTTTTATATCATAAGTTGCTTAAAACGTGATTACGCTTTCTCTTAACGGTTAATTTAAAAAAAAAAATCTTCTGAACGCTATTAAAAGTTAAATTCTTCACTAGTTTGGAGACGGAATGCGTTGTTGTGATAAGTGATTTTTTTCTCTACTAATTCGCACTTTTTATTTTAAGATTCAAATATTAATAACTACATTTTATTTCAGTATTTAATTTATGTATTTCTGTTGTATTAAATGCTAGCTTCTTTTTTTCTTCTTTTTTTTTTCTCGTCCATAAATGTTTATCTACCAAGTTGATCTTAAATATTGTATAATCAATTCATTATATTATCATTTTCAGTCCCCCACCCCTAATTTCTGGCTCCCATCTTATCTCGCAATTACTTATAACGTCACCAACTAACTTCGGAAGAACCCCCCCCATCCGATTTTGTTTTATATCATAAGTTGCTTAAAACGTGATTAGTTAAAGTTCAGAATAAAATCACGCTTTCTATTAACGGTTAATTTAAAAAAAAAAAAAAATCTTCTGAACGCTATTAAAAGTTCAATTCTTCACTAGTTTGGAGACGGAATGCGTTGTTGTGATAAGTGATTTTTTTCTCTACTAATTCGCACTTTTTATTTTAAGATTCAAATATTAATAACTACATTTTATTTCAGTATTTAATTTATGTATTTCTGTTGTATTAAATGCTAGCTTCTTTTTTTTTTTTTTTCTTTTTTTTTTCTCGTCCATAAATGTTTATCTACCAAGTTGATCTTAAATATTGTATAATCAATTCATTATATTATCATTTTCAGTCCCCCACCCCTAATTTCTGGCTCCCATCTTATCTCGCAATTACTTATAACGTCACCAACTAACTTCGGAAGAACCCCCCCCCCATCCGATTTTGTTTTATATCATAAGTTGCTTAAAACGTGATTAGTTAAAGTTCAGAATAAAATCACGCTTTCTCTTAACGGTTAATTTAAAAAAAAAAAAAAAATCTTCTGAACGCTATTAAAAGTTAAATTCTTCACTAGTTTGGAGACGGAATGCGTTGTTGTGATAAGTGATTTTTTTCTCTACTAATTCGCACTTTTTATTTTAAGATTCAAATATTAATAACTACATTTTATTTCAGTATTTAATTTATGTATTTCTGTTGTATTAAATGCTAGCTTCTTTTTTTTTTTCTTTTTTTTTCTCGTCCATAAATGTTTATCTACCAAGTTGATCTTAAATATTGTATAATCAATTCATTATATTATCATTTTCAGTCCCCCACCCCTAATTTCTGGCTCCCATCTTATCTCGCAATTACTTATAACGTCACCAACTAACTTCGGAAGAACCCTCCCCCATCCGATTTTGTTTTATATCATAAGTTGCTTAAAACGTGATTACGCTTTCGCTTAACGGTTAATTTAAAAAAAAAATCTTCTGAACGCTATTAAAAGTTAAATTCTTCACTAGTTTGGAGACGGAATGCGTTGTTGTGATAAGTGATTTTTTTCTCTACTAATTCGCACTTTTTATTTTAAGATTCAAATATTAATAACTACATTTTATTTCAGTATTTAATTTATGTATTTCTGTTGTATTAAATGCTAGCTTCTTTTTTTTGTATCTTTTTTTTTCTCGTCCATAAATGTTTATCTACCAAGTTGATCTTAAATATTGTATAATCAATTCATTATATTATCATTTTCAGTCCCCCACCCCTAATTTCTGGCTCCCATCTTATCTCGCAATTACTTATAACGTCACCAACTAACTTCGGAAGAACCCCCCCCATCCGTTTTTGTTTTATATCATAAGTTGCTTAAAACGTGATTAGTTAAAGTTCAGAATAAAATCACGCTTTCTCTTAACGGTTAATTTAAAAAAAAAAAAAATCTTCTGAACGCTATTAAAAGTTCAATTCTTCACTAGTTTGGAGACGGAATGCGTTGTTGTGATAAGTGATTTTTTTCTCTACTAATTCGCACTTTTTATTTTAAGATTCAAATATTAATAACTACATTTTATTTCAGTATTTAATTTATGTATTTCTGTTGTATTAAATGCTAGCTTCTTTTTTTTGTTTCTTTTTTTTTCTCGTCCATAAATATTTATCTACCAAGTTGATCTTAAATATTGTATAATCAATTCATTATATTATCATTTTCAGTCCCCCACCCCTAATTTCTGGCTCCCATCTTATCTCGCAATTACTTATAACGTCACCAACTAACTTCGGAAGACCCCCCCATCCGATTTTGTTTTATATCATAAGTTGCTTAAAACGTGATTATTTAAAGTTCAGAATAAAATCACGCTTTCTCTTAACGGTTAATTTAAAAAAAAAAAATCTTCTGAACGCTATTAAAAGTTAAATTCTTCACTAGTTTGGAGACGGAATGCGTTGTTGTGATAAGTGATTTTTTTTCTCTACTAATTCGCACTTTTTATTTTAAGATTCAAATATTAATAACTACATTTTATTTCAGTATTTAATTTATGTATTTCTGTTGTATTAAATGCTAGCTTCTTTTTTTTTTTTCTTTTTTTTTCTCGTCCATAAATGTTTATCTACCAAGTTGATCTTAAATATTGTATAATCAATTCATTATATTATCATTTTCAGTCCCCCACCCCTAATTTCTGGCTCCCATCTTATCTCGCAATTACTTATAAGGTAACCAACTAACTTCGGAAGAACCCCCCCCCATCCGATTTTGTTTTATATCATAAGTTGCTTAAAACGTGATTACGCTTTCTCTTAACGGTTAATTTAAAAAAAAAAATCTTCTGAACGCTATTAAAAGTTAAATTCTTCACTAGTTTGGAGACGGAATGCGTTGTTGTGATAAGTGATTTTTTTCTCTACTAATTCGCACTTTTTATTTTAAGATTCAAATATTAATAACTACATTTTATTTCAGTATTTAATTTATGTATTTCTGTTGTATTAAATGCTAGCTTCTTTTTTTTTCTTTTTTTTTTCTCGTCCATAAATGTTTATCTACCAAGTTGATCTTAAATATTGTATAATCAATTCATTATATTATCATTTTCAGTCCCCCACCCCTAATTTCTGGCTCCCATCTTATCTCGCAATTACTTATAACGTCACCAACTAACTTCGGAAGAACCCCCCCCCTATCCGATTTTGTTTTATATCATAAGTTGCTTAAAACGTGATTAGTTAAAGTTCAGAATAAAATCACGTTTTCTATTAACGGTTAATTTAAAAAAAAAAAAATCTTCTGAACGCTATTAAAAGTTAAATTCTTCACTAGTTTGGAGACGGAATGCGTTGGTGTGATAAGTGATTTTTTTCTCTACTAATTCGCACTTTTTATTTTAAGATTCAAATATTAATAACTACATTTTATTTCAGTATTTAATTTATGTATTTCTGTTGTATTAAATGCTAGCTTCTTTTTTTTTTTTCTTTTTGTTTTCTAGTCCATATCTACCAAGTTGATCTTAAATATTGTATAATCAATTCATTATATTATCATTTTCAGTCCCCCACCCCTAATTTCTGGCTCCCATCTTATCTCGCAATTACTTATAACGTACCCAACTAACTTCGGAAGAACCCCCCCCATCCGATTTTGTTTTATATCATAAGTTGCTTAAAACGTGATTAGTTAAAGTTCAGAATAAAATCACGCTTTCTATTAACGGTTAATTAAAAAAAAAAAATCTTCTGAACGCTATTAAAAGTTAAATTCTTCACTAGTTTGGAGACGGAATGCGTTGTTGTGATAAGTGATTTTTTTCTCTACTAATTCGCACTTTTTATTTTAAGATTCAAATATTAATAACTACATTTTATTTCAGTATTTAATTTATGTATTTCTGTTGTATTAAATGCTAGCTTCTTTTTTTTTTTTTTTTTTTTCTTTTTTTTTCTAGTCCATATCTACCAAGTTGATCTTAAATATTGTATAATCAATTCATTATATTATCATTTTCAGTCCCCCACCCCTAATTTCTGGCTCCCATCTTATCTCGCAATTACTTATAACGTCACCAACTTACATCGGAAGAACACCCCCCATCCGATTTTGTTTTATATCATAAGTTGCTTAAAACGTGATTAGTTAAAGTTCAGAATAAAATCACGCTTTCTCTTAACGGTTAATTTAAAAAAAAAAAAAAATCTTCTGAACGCTATTAAAAGTTAAATTCTTCACTAGTTTGGAGACGGAATGCGTTGTTGTGATAAGTGATTTTTTTCTCTACTAATTCGCACTTTTTATTTTAAGATTCAAATATTAATAACTACATTTTATTTCAGTATTTAATTTTTGTATTTCTGTTGTATTAAATGCTAGCTTCTTTTTTTTTTTTTTTTTTTCTCGTCCATAAATGTTTATCTACCAAGTTGATCTTAAATATTGTATAATCAATTCATTATATTATCATTTTCAGTCCCCCACCCCTAATTTCTGGCTCCCATCTTATCTAGCAATTACTTATAACGTCACCAACTAACTTCGGAAGAACCCCCCCCATCCGATTTTGTTTTATATCATAAGTTGCTTAAAACGTGATTAGTTAAAGTTCAGAATAAAATCACGCTTTCTCTTAACGGTTAATTTAAAAAAAAAAATCTTCTGAACGCTATTAAAAGTTAAATTCTTCACTAGTTTGGAGACGGAATGCGTTGTTGTGATAAGTGATTTTTTTCTCTACTAATTCGCACTTTTTATTTTAAGATTAAAATATTAATAACTACATTTTATTTCAGTATTTAATTTATGTATTTCTGTTGTATTAAATGCTAGCTTCTTTTTTTTTTTCTTTCTTTTTTTTTTTCTCGTCCATAAATGTTTATCTACCAAGTTGATCTTAAATATTGTATAATCAATTCATTATATTATCATTTTCAGTCCCCCACCCCTAATTTCTGGCTCCCATCTTATCTCGCAATTACTTATAACGTCACCAACTAACTTCGGAAGAACCCCCCCATCCGATTTTGTTTTATATCATAAGTTGCTTAAAACGTGATTACGCTTTCTCTTAACGGTTAATTTAAAAAAAAAAATCTTCTGAACGCTATTAAAAGTTAAATTCTTCACTAGTTTGGAGACGGAATGCGTTGTTGTGATAAGTGATTTTTTTCTCTACTAATTCGCACTTTTTATTTTAAGATTCAAATATTAATAACTACATTTTATTTCAGTATTTAATTTATGTATTTCTGTTGTATTAAATGCTAGCTTCTTTTTTTTTTTTTTTTCTTTTTTTTTTCTCGTCCATAAATGTTTATCTACCAAGTTGATCTTAAATATTGTATAATCAATTCATTATATTATCATTTTCAGTCCCCCACCCCTAATTTCTGGCTCCCATCTTATCTCGCAATTACTTATAACGTCACCAACTAACTTCGGAAGAACCCCCCCCCATCCGATTTTGTTTTATATCATAAGTTGCTTAAAACGTGATTAGTTAAAGTTCAGAATAAAATCACGCTTTCTCTTAACGGTTAATTTAAAAAAAAAAAAAATCTTCTGAACGCTATTAAAAGTTAAATTCTTCACTAGTTTGGAGACGGAATGCGTTGTTGTGATAAGTGATTTTTTTTCTCTACTAATTCGCACTTTTTATTTTAAGATTCAAATATTAATAACTACATTTTATTTCAGTATTTAATTTATGTATTTCTGTTGTATTAAATGCTAGCTTCTTTTTTTTTTCTTTTTTTTTCTCGTCCATAAATGTTTATCTACCAAGTTGATCTTAAATATTGTATAATCAATTCATTATATTATCATTTTCAGTCCCCCACCCCTAATTTCTGGCTCCCATCTTATCTCGCAATTACTTATAACGTCACCAACTAACTTCGGAAGAACCCCCCCCATCCGATTATGTTTTATATCATAAGTTGCTTAAAACGTGATTACGCTTTCTCTTAACGGTTAATTTAAAAAAAAAAAAATCTTCTGAACGCTATTAAAAGTTAAATTCTTCACTAGTTTGGAGACGGAATGCGTTGTTGTGATAAGTGATTTTTTTTCTCTACTAATTCGCACTTTTTATTTTAAGATTCAAATATTAATAACTACATTTTATTTCAGTATTTAATTTATGTATTTCTGTTGTATTAAATGCTAGCTTCTTTTTTTTTTCTTTTTTTTTCTCGTCCATAAATGTTTATCTACCAAGTTTATCTTAAATATTGTATAATCAATTCATTATATTATCATTTTCAGTCCCCCACCCCTAATTTCTGGCTCCCATCTTATCTCGCAATTACTTATAACGTCACCAACTAACTTCGGAAGAACCCCCCCCATCCGATTTTGTTTTATATCATAAGTTGCTTAAAACGTGATTAGTTAAAGTTCAGAATAAAATCACGCTTTCTATTAACGGTTAATTTAAAAAAAAAAATCTTCTGAACGCTATTAAAAGTTAAATTCTTCACTAGTTTGGAGACGGAATGCGTTGTTGTGATAAGTGATTTTTTTCTCTACTAATTCGCACTTTTTATTTTAAGATTCAAATATTAATAACTACATTTTATTTCAGTATTTAATTTATGTATTTCTGTTGTATTAAATGCTAGCTTCTTTTTTTTTTTTTTTTCTTTTTTTTTCTCGTCCATAAATGTTTATCTACCAAGTTGATCTTAAATATTGTATAATCAATTCATTATATTATCATTTTCAGTCCCCCACCCCTAATTTCTGGCTCCCATCTTATCTCGCAATTACTTATAACGTCACCAACTAACTTCGGAAGAACCCCCCCCATCCGATTTTGTTTTATATCATAAGTTGCTTAAAACGTGATTACGTTTTCTCTTAACGGTTAATTTAAAAAAAAAAATCTTCTGAACGCTATTAAAAGTTAAATTCTTCACTAGTTTGGAGACGGAATGCGTTGTTGTGATAAGTGATTTTTTTCTCTACTAATTCGCACTTTTTATTTTAAGATTCAAATATTAATAACTACATTTTATTTCAGTATTTAATTTATGTATTTCTGTTGTATTAAATGCTAGCTTCTTTTTTTTTTTCTTTTTTTTTTCTAGTCCATATCTACCAAGTTGATCTTAAATATTGTATAATCAATTCATTATATTATCATTTTCAGTCCCCCACCCCTAATTTCTGGCTCCCATCTTATCTCGCAATTACTTATAACGTCACCAACTAACTTCGGAAGAACCCCCCCATCCGATTTTGTTTTATATCATAAGTTGCTTAAAACGTGATTAGTTAAAGTTCAGAATAAAATCACGCTTTCTCTTAACGGTTAATTTAAAAAAAAAAAAATCTTCTGAACGCTATTAAAAGTTAAATTCTTCACTAGTTTGGAGACGGAATGCGTTGTTGTGATAAGTGATTTTTTTCTCTACTAATTCGCACTTTTTATTTTAAGATTCAAATATTAATAACTACATTTTATTTCAGTATTTAATTTATGTATTTCTGTTGTATTAAATGCTAGCTTCTTTTTTTTTTTCTTTTTTTTTTCTAGTCCATATCTACCAAGTTGATCTTAAATATTGTATAATCAATTCATTATATTATCATTTTCAGTCCCCCACCCCTAATTTCTGGCTCCCATCTTATCTCGCAATTACTTATAACGTCACCAACTAACTTCGGAAGAACCCCCCCCCATCCGATTTTGTTTTATATCATAAGTTGCTTAAAACGTGATTAGTTAAAGTTCAGAATAAAATCACGCTTTCTCTTAACGGTTAATTTAAAAAAAAAAAAATCTTCTGAACGCTATTAAAAGTTAAATTCTTCACTAGTTTGGAGACGGAATGCGTTGTTGTGATAAGTGATTTTTTTTCTCTACTAATTCGCACTTTTTATTTTAAGATTCAAATATTAATAACTACATTTTATTTCAGTATTTAATTTATGTATTTCTGTTGTATTAAATGCTAGCTTCTTTTTTTTTTTTATTTTTTTTTTCTCGTCCATAAATGTTTATCTACCAACTTGATCTTAAATATTGTATAATCAATTCATTATATTATCATTTTCAGTCCCCCACCCCTAATTTCTGGCTCCCATCTTATCTCGCAATTACTTATAACGTCACCAACTAACTTCGGAAGAACCCCCCCATCCGATTTTGTTTTATATCATAAGTTGCTTAAAACGTGATTAGTTAAAGTTCAGAATAAAATCACGCTTTCTCTTAACGGTTAATTTAAAAAAAAAAAAATCTTCTGAACGCTATTAAAAGTTAAATTCTTCACTAGTTTGGAGACGGAATGCGTTGTTGTGATAAGTGATTTTTTTCTCTACTAATTCGCACTTTTTATTTTAAGATTCAAATATTAATAACTACATTTTATTTCAGTATTTAATTTATGTATTTCTGTTGTATTAAATGCTAGCTTCTTTTTTTTTTTCTTTTTTTTTTCTAGTCCATATCTACCAAGTTGATCTTAAATATTGTATAATCAATTCATTATATTATCATTTTCAGTCCCCCACCCCTAATTTCTGGCTCCCATCTTATCTCGCAATTACTTATAACGTCACCAACTAACTTCGGAAGAACCCCCCCCCATCCGATTTTGTTTTATATCATAAGTTGCTTAAAACGTGATTAGTTAAAGTTCAGAATAAAATCACGCTTTCTATTAACGGTTAATTAAAAAAAAAAATCTTCTGAACGCTATTAAAAGTTAAATTCTTCACTAGTTTGGAGACGGAATGCGTTGTTGTGATAAGTGATTTTTTTCTCTACTAATTCGCACTTTTTATTTTAAGATTCAAATATTAATAACTACATTTTATTTCAGTATTTAATTTATGTATTTCTGTTGTATTAAATGCTAGCTTCTTTTTTTTTTTTTTTTTTTTTCTTTTTTTTTCTAGTCCATATCTACCAAGTTGATCTTAAATATTGTATAATCAATTCATTATATTATCATTTTCAGTCCCCCACCCCTAATTTCTGGCTCCCATCTTATCTCGCAATTACTTATAACGTCACCAACTTACTTCGGAAGAACACCCCCCATCCGATTTTGTTTTATATCATAAGTTGCTTAAAACGTGATTAGTTAAAGTTCAGAATAAAATCACGCTTTCTCTTAACGGTTAATTTAAAAAAAAAAAAAATCTTCTGAACGCTATTAAAAGTTAAATTCTTCACTAGTTTGGAGACGGAATGCGTTGTTGTGATAAGTGATTTTTTTCTCTACTAATTCGCACTTTTTATTTTAAGATTCAAATATTAATAACTACATTTTATTTCAGTATTTAATTTTTGTATTTCTGTTGTATTAAATGCTAGCTTCTTTTTTTTTTTTTTTTTTTTTTTCTCGTCCATAAATGTTTATCTACCAAGTTGATCTTAAATATTGTATAATCAATTCATTATATTATCATTTTCAGTCCCCCACCCCTAATTTCTGGCTCCCATCTTATCTCGCAATTACTTATAACGTCACCAACTAACTTCGGAACAACCCCCCCCCATCCGATTTTGTTTTATATCATAAGTTGCTTAAAACGTGATTAGTTAAAGTTCAGAATAAAATCACGCTTTCTCTTAACGGTTAATTTAAAAAAAAAATCTTCTGAACGCTATTAAAAGTTAAATTCTTCACTAGTTTGGAGACGGAATGCGTTGTTGTGATAAGTGATTTTTTTCTCTACTAATTCGCACTTTTTATTTTAAGATTCAAATATTAATAACTACATTTTATTTCAGTATTTAATTTATGTATTTCTGTTGTATTAAATGCTAGCTTCTTTTTTTTTTTTTTCTTTTTTTTTTCTCGTCCATAAATGTTTATCTACCAAGTTGATCTTAAATATTGTATAATCAATTCATTATATTATCATTTTCAGTCCCCCACCCCTAATTTCTGGCTCCCATCTTATCTCGCAATTACTTATAACGTCACCAACTAACTTCGGAAGAACCCCCCCATCCGATTTTGTTTTATATCATAAGTTGCTTAAAACGTGATTAGTTAAAGTTCAGAATAAAATCACGCTTTCTCTTAACGGTTAATTTAAAAAAAAAAAAATCTTCTGAACGCTATTAAAAGTTAAATTCTTCACTAGTTTGGAGACGGAATGCGTTGTTGTGATAAGTGATTTTTTTCTCTACTAATTCGCACTTTTTATTTTAAGATTCAAATATTAATAACTACATTTTATTTCAGTATTTAATTTATGTATTTCTGTTGTATTAAATGCTAGCTTCTTTTTTTTTTCTTTTTTTTTTCTAGTCCATATCTACCAAGTTGATCTTAAATATTGTATAATCAATTCATTATATTATCATTTTCAGTCCCCCACCCCTAATTTCTGGCTCCCATCTTATCTCGCAATTACTTATAACGTACCCAACTAACTTCGGAAGAACCCCCCCCATCCGATTTTGTTTTATATCATAAGTTGCTTAAAACGTGATTAGTTAAAGTTCAGAATAAAATCACGCTTTCTATTAACGGTTAATTAAAAAAAAAAATCTTCTGAACGCTATTAAAAGTTAAATTCTTCACTAGTTTGGAGACGGAATGCGTTGTTGTGATAAGTGATTTTTTTCTCTACTAATTCGCACTTTTTATTTTAAGATTCAAATATTAATAACTACATTTTATTTCAGTATTTAATTTATGTATTTCTGTTGTATTAAATGCTAGCTTCTTTTTTTTTTTTTTTTTTTTTTCTTTTTTTTTCTAGTCCATATCTACCAAGTTGATCTTAAATATTGTATAATCAATTCATTATATTATCATTTTCAGTCCCCCACCCCTAATTTCTGGCTCCCATCTTATCTCGCAATTACTTATAACGTCACCAACTTACTTCGGAAGAACACCCCCCATCCGATTTTGTTTTATATCATAAGTTGCTTAAAACGTGATTAGTTAAAGTTCAGAATAAAATCACGCTTTCTCTTAACGGTTAATTTAAAAAAAAAAAAATCTTCTGAACGCTATTAAAAGTTAAATTCTTCACTAGTTTGGAGACGGAATGCGTTGTTGTGATAAGTGATTTTTTTCTCTACTAATTCGCACTTTTTATTTTAAGATTCAAATATTAATAACTACATTTTATTTCAGTATTTAATTTTTGTATTTCTGTTGTATTAAATGCTAGCTTCTTTTTTTTTTTTTTTTTTTTTTTTCTCGTCCATAAATGTTTATCTACCAAGTTGATCTTAAATATTGTATAATCAATTCATTATATTATCATTTTCAGTCCCCCACCCCTAATTTCTGGCTCCCATCTTATCTCGCAATTACTTATAACGTCACCAACTAACTTCGGAACAACCCCCCCCATCCGATTTTGTTTTATATCATAAGTTGCTTAAAACGTGATTAGTTAAAGTTCAGAATAAAATCACGCTTTCTCTTAACGGTTAATTTAAAAAAAAAAAATCTTCTGAACGCTATTAAAAGTTAAATTCTTCACTAGTTTGGAGACGGAATGCGTTGTTGTGATAAGTGATTTTTTTCTCTACTAATTCGCACTTTTTATTTTAAGATTCAAATATTAATAACTACATTTTATTTCAGTATTTAATTTATGTATTTCTGTTGTATTAAATGCTAGCTTCTTTTTTTTTTTTTTCTTTTTTTTTTCTCGTCCATAAATGTTTATCTACCAAGTTGATCTTAAATATTGTATAATCAATTCATTATATTATCATTTTCAGTCCCCCACCCCTAATTTCTGGCTCCCATCTTATCTCGCAATTACTTATAACGTCACCAACTAACTTCGGAAGAACCCCCCCCCATCCGATTTTGTTTTATATAATAAGTTGCTTAAAACGTGATTACGCTTTCTCTTAACGGTTAATTTAAAAAAAAAAAATCTTCTGAACGCTATTAAAAGTTAAATTCTTCACTAGTTTGGAGACGGAATGCGTTGTTGTGATAAGTGATTTTTTTCTCTACTAATTCGCACTTTTTATTTTAAGATTCAAATATTAATAACTACATTTTATTTCAGTATTTAATTTATGTATTTCTGTTGTATTAAATGCTAGCTTCTTTTTTTTGTGTCTTTTTTTTTCTCGTCCATAAATGTTTATCTCACAAGTTGATCTTTAATATTGTATAATCAATTCATTATATTATCATTTTCAGTCCCCCACCCCTAATTTCTGGCTCCCATCTTATCTCGCAATTACTTATAACGTCACCAACTAACTTCGGAAGACCCCCCCCATCCGATTTTGTTTTATATCATAAGTTGCTTAAAACGTGATTAGTTAAAGTTCAGAATAAAATCACGCTTTCTATTAACGGTTAATTTAAAAAAAAAAAATCTTCTGAACGCTATTAAAAGTTAAATTCTTCACTAGTTTGGAGACGGAATGCGTTGTTGTGATAAGTGATTTTTTTCTCTACTAATTCGCACTTTTTATTTTAAGATTCAAATATTAATAACTACATTTTATTTCAGTATTTAATTTATGTATTTCTGTTGTATTAAATGCTAGCTTCTTTTTTTTTTTTCTTTTTTTTTCTAGTCCATATCTACAAAGTTGATCTTAAATATTGTATAATCAATTCATTATATTATCATTTTCAGTCCCCCACCCCTAATTTCTGGCTCCCATCTTATCTCGCAATTACTTATAACGTCACCAACTAACTTCGGAAGAACCCCCCCCCATCCGATTTTGTTTTATATCATAAGTTGCTAAAAACGTGATTAGTTAAAGTTCAGAATAAAATCACGCTTTCTATTAACGGTTAATTTAAAAAAAAAAAAATCTTCTGAACGCTATTAAAAGTTAAATTCTTCACTAGTTTGGAGACGGAATGCGTTGTTGTGATAAGTGATTTTTTTCTCTACTAATTCGCACTTTTTATTTTAAGATTCAAATATTAATAACTACATTTTATTTCAGTATTTAATTTATGTATTTCTGTTGTATTAAATGCTAGCTTCTTTTTTTTTTCTTTTTTTTTCTTTTTTTTTCTAGTCCATATCTACCAAGTTGATCTTAAATATTGTATAATCAATTCATTATATTATCATTTTCAGTCCCCCACCCCTAATTTCTGGCTCCCATCTTATATCGCAATTACTTATAACGTCACCAACTAACTTCGGAAGAACCCCCCCATCCGATTTTGTTTTATATCATAAGTTGCTTAAAACGTGATTAGTTAAAGTTCAGAATAAAATCACGCTTTCTCTTAACGGTTAATTTAAAAAAAAAAAATCTTCTGAACGCTATTAAAAGTTAAATTCTTCACTAGTTTGGAGACGGAATGCGTTGTTGTGATAAGTGATTTTTTCTCTACTAATTCGCACTTTTTATTTTAAGATTCAAATATTAATAACTACATTTTATTTCAGTATTTAATTTATGTATTTCTGTTGTATTAAATGCTAGCTTCTTTTTTTATTTTTTTTTTCTCGTCCATAAATGTTTATCTACCAAGTTGATCTTAAATATTGTATAATCAATTCATTATATTATCATTTTCAGTCCCCCACCCCTAATTTCTGGCTCCCATCTTATCTCGCAATTACTTATAACGTCACCAACTAACTTCGGAAGAACCCCCCCCCATCCGATTTTGTTTTATATCATAAGTTGCTTAAAACGTGATTAGTTAAAGTTCAGAATAAAATCACGCTTTTTATTAACGGTTAATTTAAAAAAAAAAATCTTCTGAACGCTATTAAAAGTTAAATTCTTCACTAGTTTGGAGACGGAATGCGTTGTTGTGATAAGTGATTTTTTTCTCTACTAATTCGCACTTTTTATTTTAAGATTCAAATATTAATAACTACATTTTATTTCAGTATTTAATTTATGTATTTCTGTTGTATTAAATGCTAGCTTCTTTTTTTTTGTTTTGTTTTTTTCTTTTTTTTTCTCGTCCATAAATGTTTATCTACCAAGTTGATCTTAAATATTGTATAATCAATTCATTATATTATCATTTTCAGTCCCCCACCCCTAATTTCTGGCTCCCATCTTATCTCGCAATTACTTATAACGTCACCAACTAACTTCGGAAGAACCCCCCCCCCATCCGATTTTGTTTTATATCATAAGTTGCTTAAAACGTGATTAGTTAAAGTTCAGAATAAAATCACGCTTTCTCTTAACGGTTAATTAAAAAAAAAAAAAAAAAAATCTTCTGAACGCTATTAAATGTTAAATTCTTCACTAGTTTGGAGACGGAATGCGTTGTTGTGATAAGTGATTTTTTTTCTCTACTAATTCGCACTTTTTATTTTAAGATTCAAATATTAATAACTACATTTTATTTCAGTATTTAATTTATGTATTTCTGTTGTATTAAATACTAGCTTCTTTTTTTTTTTCTTGTTTTTTTCTCGTCCATAAATGTTTATCTACCAAGTTGATCTTAAATATTGTATAATCAATTCATTATATTATCATTTTCAGTCCCCCACCCCTAATTTCTGGCTCCCATCTTATCTCGCAATTACTTATAACGTCACCAACTAACTTCGGAAGAACCCCCCCCATCCGATTTTGTTTTATATCATAAGTTGCTTAAAACGTGATTACGCTTTCTCTTAACGGTTAATTTAAAAAAAAAAAAAAATCTTCTGAACGCTTTTTTTTTCTCGTCCATAAATGTTTATCTACCAAATTGGTCTTAAATATTGTATAATCAATTCATTATATTATCATTTTCAGTCCCCCACCCCTAATTTCTGGCTCCCATCTTATCTCGCAATTACTTATAACGTCACCAACTAACTTCGGAAGAACCCCCCCCCATCCGATTTTGTTTATATCATAAGTTGCTTAAAACGTGATTAGTTAAAGTTCAGAATAAAATCACGCTTTCTCTTAACGGTTAATTTAAAAAAAAAAAAATCTTCTGAACGCTATTAAAAGTTAAATTCTTCACTAGTTTGGAGACGGAATGCGTTGTTGTGATAAGTGATTTTTTTCTCTACTTATTCGCACTTTTTATTTTAAGATTCAAATATTAATAACTACATTTTATTTCAGTATTTAATTTATGTATTTCTGTTGTATTAAATGCTAGCTTTTTTTTTCTTTTTTTTCTCTCGTCCATAAATGTTTATTTATCTACCGAGTTGATTGCAAAAATAGATTACCTAATTGTACTCATTTTTAGTTCGTGGGAGGGGAATCTATCACCATACTTTCCCTTAAACAGGTCCGTTGGACTTTTATTAAGTACAATACTTAATAGTTATTTTTTATTTATTTATTTATTTTTTTTTTTAATGGAGAGTAGAAAACGCATTGTGGATGCGTTATCGGCAGCTCCTGTTACTCTCGCTTCTTCTTATTTGTCCCTCAGTCCTCATTTTTTAAATGAGTGATTTTTCTGACAAAGGGAGAAGAAAAAGCTGTTTTCTAGGTTGGCAGTATTTTTGCGCGAACAGTTGGCAGAGTTGGTGGAAATTTCTTTTTCTATGTCTATCCTTGTAGCCATGTCACTAGTAAGGGTGCTGGAGGTAAACGTTTTGTCTGGGCTGACGTTATCCGCCTGATAGTCAGGGACCCGAACCTTGGATTAACCACTAAGGAGGCTGTCCTATCAGCAGGTGCAAAGTACTGGGGCTGCTGTATTGCCATTTGGTGAATGGAATCTGGACCATGCAGTAGCTTCTGGTGGGGCCTCTCGATGTCATACTAGTGGGTAATTGTTACGGCTTTACCTTATCATGTGGTACAAAAAAAAAATTCTTCGTTTCTTTTTCTCTCTTAGTTTCCCCTCTCTGTCCTGCTCTAAGTAAATCTGTCGACCTAGTCCACAAATTCCAAAATTTCATCATGACAAGTTTCAAGAAAAAATACACGATTAAACCCGGTTCTCCAACTTCCAACGTAGACCCCTACTACCATGTCTCCTTCTCCAACATCAGGGGTCTACGTTCTAACCTTCCAGAGGTTGAAACCCAATTACAGGAGACTAAACCAGACCTTTTATTTTTAAGTGAAACTGGCATTGGACAGGCTATTTCCCTAGATGAGTTTGCAATTACAGGATACTCTAACTTAACTTCTAAATCTGACCCCCAAGATCGCCATGGGCATGGAATATGTGCCTATATTAAAGATAGCTTTCCATGTAGGAGGGACATCTCCAGGGAAGATCCTAACTTACCCTATATGTGCTTCCGGGTTGCTTTAGTTCACACTACTGCATTTATATTTACTCTCTATCGCCCCCACAACAGCGGAGTTACTATCTTTCAAAGCATATCTGAGAAAATTGACCAAGTCCTTTCTACTCATCCTTCAGCTAACATTCACGTATGTGGAGACTTCAATGTTCACAACGTCGAATGGTTGACCCACTCAAACAAGACCGATGGTGAGGGGAGGTTCTGTCATGATTTCTCCATTGCCTATGACCTCACTCAGATTGTTCAGGAACCTACCCGTGTGCCCGATAATGACGGCCAGTATGCGAGCCTACTAGACCTTTTTCTCACAACTTGCCCTGAACTATGTTCAGTTTCTGTTCTGTCGCCTCTTGGATCTTCCGACCACTCTGTTGTATCAATTAAGATAAAAATGAAATGTAATAAGTCCCCAGACGTACCACTTCATCGTACAGTATATCGATACACTAAGGCTGACTGGGATAGCTTCCGTGCATTTATATCAGATCTACCTCTGCATTCCATGTTTAAAAAGGATGTGTCCTCTATAGTATTAGACCTAACTGAATGGTTAATTGTAGGTATTGACCATTTCATACCCTCTAAAAAGTTTCAGCAAAAACCTAACAGCCAGCCATGGTTCTCTCCAGAATGTGCTGCTGCCATTGCGCACAGAAATCACTTTTTCTACTGCTTCAAACGTAATAGATGTATGGAAACTAAAGCCGTTTTCAGGACTGCCAGCAACCATTGTAAGAAAGTAATAAGGAACGCAAGAAAGTTGTATGCTCAATCTGTTAAGTCCAAAGTAGCTGAGCAGCGGCTTGGTTCCCACCAGTTTTGGCAAATAGCAAACAGAATCCTGAACAGAAGCGTGTGCTCCATCCCAACTATTATCAATGGACCTGAGGTAATCTCGTCAGCATCAGACAAAGCCAAACTCTTTGTCAAGAACTTTGCAGCTAATTCTACCCTTTGCGACCAAGACCGCCAACCCCCAATATTTCCTCCTGTATCAGAAAACACGCTATGTGATATACGTATATCTGTACGTGATGTTGCCAAGCTAATCAAAAACCTTGATTCCAGTAAAGCAACTGGCCCTGATGGTATTCCAATTATAGTACTCAAAAAACTTCAACTTGAACTAGCGCCCATACTTACAAAACTGTTTAAACGTTGTCTTAAGGAGAATAGTTTCCCATCTCCCTGGAAAATCTCATCAGTATGCCCTGTATTTAAGAATTCAGGTGATCGCTCATCCCCCTCTCAGTACAGGCCAATAAGTCTCCTGTGCGTCATGAGTAAGTTGCTAGAATCTGTGTTAAATACAGAAGTAATCAAACATCTCAACAAAAATAACCTTCTTAGTGACACTCAATATGGTTTCCGTTCTGCTAGATCTACAGCAGATGTCCTTACAGTTATATCGCATAGGATTAGCAAATCTCTCGACGGTGGCAATCTTTCTAGGGCAATTGCTCTTGACATATCTAAAGCCTTTGATAGGGTATGGCATAAAGGTTTACTTCATAAGATCGCTAGCTATGGTATAGCTGGAAAAGTCTTCTCAATTATTAAATCATTTCTTTCTGATAGGTTCATAAGAGTAGTAGTTGAGGGGCAAAAATCAGAAGCTCACAGTATTAATGCCGGTGTCCCTCAGGGATCCATCCTGGGCCCAACTCTTTTCCTGATCTACATTAATGATATTCCAAATCATATCCTTACATCATTTGTAGACATTTATGCTGACGACACTACCATTTATGGTACCACATCTAAGACAGTAAACGAGCAAGTACTCTCCAATTCTCTCTCCTCTGATCTTGAGCATGTAGTACAATGGGGAAAGGAGTGGCTGGTTACTTTTAATGCATCTAAAACCAAGCTTCTCTCTTTACATCATCAACATTTTAATCCACATTTGTCATCAATTGAAATGAATGGCTCTCGTCTTCAGGAGGCCTCAAGTTTTGACAAGCTTCTGGGCTTGACCATTACTCCTGATCTTAAATGGAACACGTATATCAAATCTGTTGCCAAGGCCGCTGGAAAAATGGTGGGATCTTTCTATCGATCCAATAGATATCTCACTGCTGATGCTATTCTCTATCTATATAAGAGCCAGGTACGTCCAAGGATGGAATACTGTTGCCACATCTGGGCAGGAGCTGCTAGAAAGGACTTGCCCTGCCTTGATAGAGTTCAAAATAGACTTCGTAGCCTCGTAGGAGATGTCCTTTTCTCCTCCTTACAACCTCTATCTCACAGAAGAGATGTTGCGAGTTTGTCTCTGATGTATCGTTATTTTCATGGAAAGTGTTCAACTGAGCTTCAATCTATGGTCCCCCCTCGCCAAACTTTCACAAGAAACACTCGTCTAGCTGTAAACACTATCAATAATTTCCCCCACTCTTTATCTGTGCCTAAACCTAAACATAGATTCCATGAACAAAGCTTCTTTCTTAGAACTGCACGCCTGTGGAATTGTCTTCCGTTTTCCTGCTTTCCGGCTGACTACAATATGGTTGTGTTCAAGTCTAAGGTAAATAAGTTCGTGTGAAGCCGTTCCATATAAGTTATTAAATTTACCAAATTTTCATTACTAATGATTACTATATTGACCAACTTCTACTGTACACTCTTTAACCCTTATCCTTGAGTGGCCTCTGGGCCTTGATAATGTGGTGATGCCTTTGTAAAAAAAAAAAAAAAAAAAAAATATATATATATTTGCTACAAGAGATCCATCGTTTTATATTAATAAAATTTACCATATTTTAAGGATTTACACACTGGAGTAAATTTTGCATTAGCGAAAAAAAAATAAAACAACAACACAAAGCAATAATATTTATTTATTATTTAAATTAAACAAAAAATTAAGAATAATCACAAACATTTGTAGAATAATTGCTATATTCCTAGTGTGAATGATTCAGTCATTTAAAAGAAGATATCTAATAAAATAACATGACTAAATGCCCAAATAACAATCGTTTTCTTTAGTTTTATACAATAAGGTAGATAGATTTCTAATTTTTTCTGGAAAATCAAAAACTTCTATACACGGAAAGCTGTGTGGGGGTATGGTGAATACTACTACTTCTACTAATAATAAAAATAGCTTGCGATCTTTCATGGTTGGATGAGCATTGAACTTTAAAGATCGTCTAATTAGACGTCCTGAAAAATCGTTGTTTCTTAGACAATTTTATATGAAGTTACCTAAAAGTTAAATATTTTAGTCCAGAAAAATTTCTAAGATTAATTATTTTAGAGAAAAGGAATTAAACATATTAAAATTAACTTTAAAAAATGAATTCCCACACGGTTCACATAATTTTCATTTTACAACATTAATTGAACAATGAAAGTAATAAGAAGTAATTCTGGGTCAGAATCTTTTTCCATTTTACACTTATCATTGGCAAGATTTTGACCTTCTAGTAATCTCTTTGTAGATCCTTACATTAAGTGTATTCATGCTTTGTGTGGTATGATTTTCATATAAACATAAATTAACAATGTCAAAAATTATAGACACAACTGATTATCAATGAGAGAATAGCCACCAAGAACGAGGTATGTTGGAATATATAAGGAAATAAAATTTAAAAATACAAGTGTTAATTGGGCATGCTCTAATACCTTGATGAATCATAGATAATATTAGTTTCCAATTTATACACTCATTTTAAAACAGATTAATAATGAAAACATGGTAAACCACACACAGATGTTAGCATGATTATTGTTGCATCATTTCATAGTGACTCCAGAATGTAAGCTCACAAACTTCACTTTGAGATAGGTTGATCAAATTAAACAAAAGTGAAGCTTTGAAATTTATTCTTGACTATTTTGTCAACATTTTGTGAAATGAGTATTCACTCCTGTATGAAAAAAATCAATTAACTTTAAAAATGAATTCTACTTCTATTAATTTTTTAATGAAATTATAACAATATTTTAAAAATGAACGTGTAAATCAATGTAAACTATTGCATTATTTTTCTATAAACAAATGTTCACTTACCTAATGATCTAACTTCTTTTTATAGCTTCTTCCATTTCATCTGATTTTATCTTTGCATGCAAAATATTTTCTGGGAATAAGGCAAAAGCATTGTATTGGATATTTTTTAATGCAATTGTTTAGATTTCTTGTAACTGCTGCTTAATTTTTTTGAATAATATTTTAAAAAAATTGTTACTGATTATAATATTCATTGTCTCTTTAAATTTCAAACCAACTAACTGCATACACTTCAACAACAAATTTAACTAATATGTGCATTTTATCAAACAGTGTTTGAGGATAAATTTTTCGAGTCCAAAAACACATTAGTCGGATTGCTAGATTCAGCATCTGGCTTCATTTAAAAGCCCAATCATCCATGCAGCATATTTTGGATCAACCATTCCCCGTGAGATCCCTACTGCATATTCCAAAAGTAGTCTCTGGTCGCGTCTCAGATCATCAGTGCCTACCAGTACAGAATCATTTATATTCAAAGGACTTATTATCTATGGAAATTCGACCTGGGGCAAATGATTGTAATTATTGCCACGCTATTTTCCAATTGGTCAAGTAAATGATGTTGGGCTTTGTGTATTGCCATCCGTCCATTTAAATAAATCTCTAAAAAGAAGTTCATTCTTATGTAGGGAGAAACAAATAGTGTGTAACTTCCTGTTTAATATTTTTCCTAAATATGTGGCAAACCCAAATTTATAGCCAGTGTTTATATTGGTGTTGTCTAAAAGTACACCCTTTAATGTAGTTCCTTTCTTATATTCTTTTAAATACTTGCAACTTCTTTTGATAAAACAACACCAGTTGCATTAGAATTAGGGGCAAACTATGGGCCAGATATTTTCCCTTTTTATCACAACCTATTTCCGTTGTCAATTTCAGGTGACTTTCTGGTCCCTTAACTTTTCTTACTTCTGTTTCTCCATTCGCCTCCACCGCCTCCTGATAAAACAAAGTGGCATTGTCATGCCTGCTATGCACACCAATACAGACCAGATTTTCAATTTTTTCATTCTGTTTTTGAAGGCATGCTCTTTAGTTTTGTTCTTTCTTTTTGTCTATTTCTGATTTATCCAGGATGATATTGTTAATGCAAACACTCGTGGTATGAAGCCCCATAGCATGTGAATCCAAATGGAAGGCTCGCTTCTAACTTTGAAGAAACATCATCACAGATTAGTTCGATAGCATACTGTGGAATTTTTAATTGGCTGTAATTATTTTTACAATTTCTGTTTGGCTAAAAATTTTCATCTGGTTCATTACTATTCTCTTGGTCGTAAGATGTTGAGGCAACAGAAGATGAATCAACTTCGTTCTCTCTCTCTCTCTCTCTCTCTCTCTCTCTGTCTCTCTCCCATAACATTGCACTCCTTTTATATTTTTACATGGAAGCTTTTTCTATAGGACCAAGTAGGAAAGTGTTCTTAGGTCCTATTTTGTTTATCTTGTCTTTTAGATATTTCTATCTTCCAGTGAAACCTTAAAATCAAATTTCACACATATTGGATGAAAGATGTGACTCACAGAACATTCGTGCAATTTCCCATTAAAAGAAAAAGTATCAGACTTTTAATTTATTTACTTAAAATACAAGTGGAGAACTTCATTTAAATAAATTGTGTATGATATTGTCTTAAAAAATGAAAAAAAAAATAATAAACGTACCTTCTGTTTGAGTGAGCAATTACAGATTATATGCTTCGTCTGACAATTTTCCTTTCTGGATTTCACATTTTTGTCTTCACAAGATAACACAGGCAATTGACAACGACAAGAAGAAATGTCAAACAATGTATCGATGTTCTTTATCAAAATTTTCTTTTCAAATGATGAGAAAGATTTCCTATTTATCTGTTTTATTTTCTTAAAGCATATATTTTACAATTTATTTACAATATATAATTCAGTTAACAGCAGTAAACGTGGAGTAACTGCTTTCCAAATATCAATTATATCACCGGCTATTAATTTTGAAAGCGCAAATTTACTTAAGGTTGGATGTATATTTATCAGAAAATAACAATGCTGTATTACTTGTTGATATGTTGGAGGTTCTATTTTATCTAACATAGACGGTGGACCAGCAAATTTATTAGCATCTCCACTGCGAATATAAATTTTGGTTTGTTTCCGAACCATTTTAGAAAAAAGTTTTGAAAAGAGTATATGTTATAATATCAGAAATTGTACAATTGCATAAATTAGTAAAAATTGAGAGAGAAAATTGAAATATGAGAAAATATAAAATAATAAAGATTCACTTTCCGAATTATAAATCAAACTGGTAACGGCAGGAAGCACATAAAATAAACAACTTACAAATGGAAAAATATCTTTACAATTATAAAATATATTTAAAATAAAAAAACGACTAAAAAATAATAATAAAAATATGCTTGGCAAGAATTATGAAAATATGTTTGTTTCTTGATAGTTATATATATTAAAATGAAATACAAACTTGTAAACTCGTGTGTGAATGAGCGAATGTTTGGATTTTTCCAGTGAGGACTGAAAATTTAATGGTTAAAAAGAAGGCCGAATTTTTGTGGAGTTCATTGTAAATAAAATTAAATATTATTCAGTGTTAACTTTTTCTTATTTATTATTAGCTAGTTTACATAAAATGCCTGGATAGTAAAATAACATATTATTTATCATATTTGTTTCAGATTTCTTTTCAACCGCGGTCATAATTTCACCTATTACCCCTATCACTTACCACTGGTGTAAAATCAAAATATAAGATTATTTCAATGTTTAAATTCATTTGCTCATAAAACGGTAAAATTTTGGAGAAAAATATTTTGCACTTTACTTTTTAGGTTAGTTTACAGCTTTCCATGGGTAGAAGTAACCGTGGTTCCAAAATTGACCCCCACCTGATGTACAACAAGTGTTGTGGGAAATCACCGGCGCAAAATATACAGACTCTACGTACAATATAAATATAGAGATGTACAACTCTAGGGATTCACTGGTAGCACGATATTACCAGTAATTACTATAACTCCTGTTCTCTTCAATTTATGTCCTGTTCTAAATACAAGTACATTTTCTAAATTATATAAATGTGTCCAATCATTTTTTACTGACCATTTCAGACCACAAGAAATCTGGCGACGAATGACAAATTCATAAAACGGATACGTACAGCGTTGAATAATTCTCTAGAACAAAAATGAATAAATAGCCAGGCTGTAGAAATATAGAGAATTTTCATAATCATTAAAACGAGTATATGAAGTCAATCATTAGTGAATTTAATTTCTGATACGAAAGAATAAGCGTCGCAGCATAAAATTGTATTACGTTAATCATTTAAAAATATCGCTCCTATCTTCATACTTATTGTTGTTAACTGTTAGATGATAAGTTTTAATAAACATGACTTCGATTATTTCATTCGAAATTGGTTCCCGAATATATTATTATTGTGGTATTTAGAAACTAAAAACAGTGATATTGGCAAGTCTGCTGCAAAGAAAGTGCGCTCCTTCTACCGTTCTAGAAACCATACTCACACTTGACAGATACCTGCGTCCCTACAAAGCTACCATTCCCGCATGCCTGGAATGCTGTTGCCACATATGGGTCGATGTATTAACTGTAAGTCGTTCTCTCTATAGGACAGGAACCAACAAATAGTCTCAGAACTAATTTTTCTCGCACTCTCAACTAAAATTCAACCTCTGATTATCGTTGCAAATTTCACTCCCTGCGCTTGTTTTACAACTACTTACATGGAATGTTCTCTCTCGAAAAAGTGGAACTGGTGCGCCTTGGCGTAAATTCTTCTAATCTAGTTGATAATAGGCAGTTATGTTTTCTAGATATTAGTAAAACTGAGTTACAGTTTAAAACGTGAGTACTACAGTTGGGGGGTCGTGTATTGATTGTAAAACCAATGTATGCATTCGTTGTAATTATTATTATTATTATTATTATTATTATTATTATTATTATTATTATTATTATTATTATTATTGGAGTTACATTCTTGTGTCTATCAAAACTATTATTACGGGAGTGTTTGAATTTGGAGTCATCATTTAATGGACTGGTGGATCACGTTTAATCCAGTAATACTCGTATCTTTCACAATTCAGTCATTGTTCCCGCCTTACCATGACTTAATGAGAAAATATATTCTTCCCCATTTTTTATTAGTAATGTTCTGAACCCTTCTAAAAACAGCAACCTAAATAATTCGTTCTATTATCAAACCTCTTCCATTTCTTTCTTTATTCGCATTTATGATTTTCGCTGTTGTGGTTTATTGCTATTCGAACATAACCCAACAACGACAATATTTGAATTAATCATTTATTTTTTAATTTAAAATAATAGTCGTGTTCAATGTTGGGTGGAGTGAAAATGCCACGCGTGCTAAAACGAGGATACTAACAATGGGCCGTCTATTCCTAATATTCATCGCGTTGGAATCATAGACAGAAAACATTTATAATCAGAAAATAAACAAATATAAACAGATAACTTTTATTTGTCTACTACGTCGTCGTTAACTTATATGTTCAAGGATATGACAAGATATAATTAAATAAACAACTCCAGGTGTGTTGGCTTAGGAACGTACATGTACCATTAACTCCATACAGTACTAGCCCGCATACCTGTCCCAGGAAATATTCATAATAATGCGACATTATATATATATATATATATATATATATATATATATATATTGTGACGTGCCCCTTCTGAGGTTTGCTTTATTATCCAATCATGATAAATTAATTTTTAAAAAAATTCTTACTTCGCGTGGAAGGCCGCTAGGGTGCTACGTGCCAGTCCGTATTTAATTGGCTTCCTCTATCAAAAAGAGCATTTTAATGGGGATAACAATTATCTGCCCTTCTTGACTTAATCACTGTCCATAGGCTTGTGAGATGTATAAAATAGATATCAGATGGATGAATAGATTTATTTAGCAATCGGCTGCCTGTCGTTGTAAGAAATAATAGGCTAAAGAAGTTTCAGCATATATTTTTTAACATGAAAAGATAATCAACATGTATATATATATACATATGTATATATATATATATATATATATATTCCTTTTTTTATTTTAATGAACAGAATCAAAGAACGAATAGTTAATATATAGAAATTTCAACAGATGATGGCATATATTTAAGTTCATAAGTCTTTCTTCTTTTTTTTGTTTTTTCTTGCTCTCTTTTTTATATGTATATGCATAGATATATGTATCGTATACGAAAGTCTCAGGAAAAAAGAAAGACAAGTTTATAACAGAGATAATTTACAGGGTTGTGTCCCCTTCATTATCGTTTCCTTTTATGTCTGTTTATAATATACTACGGGAGGCCCACTTCGGCTGATTTCCCCGTTTATTTATTTTGTTTTTTTTTTTCTTTATAATTGACAATTGAAAAGAGTAAAAGATAAACCAACCTTTATTTTACATGAAAGAATATCCAAGGTCAGGAAACGTATTTCTTGGTCTTGGATATTCCCTTATTTTTTTTTACTTTAACTTCGCTAGGACTAATGAGCCCATATCTCACGATGTGCTCCAAGTAATGCAATTCTGCTTTGCAAAATTCACACTTTTCCAGGATGATAGTTCAGTTTTCTTCCCCCACCCGATTAAAGATTTTTCTTATGCTCTTAAGATGTGTTTCCCACGTTTCATTATAGATGATAATGACATCTATATAAACACCAACATTTTGGATGCCCGCTAAACACTTATCAATTAGACGCATAAAGGTGGCTTGGGAATTTCTCATCCCAAAAGGCATCTCTTTATAGTGACATGTTCCGTCCGGAACTACAAATTCGGATTAAAGTTTAGCTTGATCTCTCGGAGGTACTGACCAGTATCCTTTCAGAAGATCGCACTTAATAATAGATTTCGCCTTTCCAATTAGGGCTATTCAATCTTCCATTCGTAAAATTAGACAGGAGTCTTTTTGGTGACGTCGTTCAGTTTTCTCTAAACTTTGCAGAATCGAACAGATCCGTCTGATTTGTCCACCTATATGTAATAAAACGCCCACGGGTTTTGGCTGGGGTCCATTTTTCTGTTTTCCAACATATAATCGATTTTCCTGCGTATTACCTCCTTTTTTTTCTGGATGTTGCTTAATGGGTTGATCCTTGGTTTATTGGACATCGTGAAATATGGCATTTCTCCTTCTTGGAACATCCGACAATATTTCTGGAAATTGCTTCATGACATCGGATAACTCATTTCACTCATTTAAGTGGCCGAGTTTTTCTTCTAAGTTTGTCATTATTTCGGAGTTGCATAATTTTATTGGGATGTCCTTGATCAGAACACTGTCATCCATCAGTGTGTCTTTATTCCGGAATATTTCGACTTGCCCCACGGGTAATTCACGCTAGTTTTTCGCTAAACGTATTTCTTGATCCGATTTATATGGCATAGTCGTATCTTATCCCGTCTGTTTGGGATATTCACTTAATAATTCAGGTCATCAACCTTCTCCGTTATTGTATAAGGACCTTGGAATTTGGCGTCGAATGGGGGCTTTCTCGTTGGTAGGAAAACCATAACTTTTTCGCCCACATCGAATTGCCTGACCTTAGACCTGTTATCATAGAGGCATCTTCTGGGACTTGCTTAAGTAGGTTTCTGCCATCCTTCTGGCATCCTTCAAGTTTTTTTTCCGCAGGTCTTCGACATACTCTGTTACTGGTTGAGGTGACTTTCCTGGGTTATCCCATTGTTCTTTTGCCATCTTGAGAAAATTTCGCATTTCACGTCCATAGACTAGTTCAAATAGACTATATCCTAAATATTCCTGAATTAAATCTCTAGCAGCAAAGAGTACGAAAGGTAACTCTTTGTCCCAATTATCCTGTCTTGCTGTGCAGTGAGCTATCAGCATACTTTTTAATGTTGCATGGAATCGTTCTACCGCGCTCTGGGACTACCGGTGGTATGGACTTGATGTGGCATGTTTTATTCCTAACCGTCCAGTCTCTCTTTTGAACAGGTTAGATGTGAAATTTGTTCTCCGGTTTGTTTGGATGGATTAAGGTATTTACATTGTGGAGAAATAATTTAGTAGCGCTTCTAATATTTTCTTTGTTGATATTGTGGCATATAGTATTGTCAATGGAAACTTGTGTCCTGCTTTCGTTTTCGGTAGAGGGCCCACGCAGTCTATTATCACCCTTTCAAAAGGTTTTTCCGTGATAGTTATTGGCTTAAGCGATGCTGGTGGTACGTCTGGTTTAGGCTTTCCTGCCCTCTTACATGTACTGCACGAGTTACAAAATTTATTTGTACTAGCTCTTATGCCCGGCCAATAAAAAAGGGCTCGGTAATTTTTCATAGGTCTTGGTTATGCCGTGTTGTCCTGCCAATAGCACTTCGTGTGCTAATCGTAACATTTCTTCACGATACTCTCTCGGCATGAATATTTGGTGGTACTGTTCCTCTCTTCTCCTTTACTCTTTGCCGCCTGATAGCTTCTTTTCAATATCCCATCTTCCATGTAATATTGATGAGTGTGTTTTTTATCTGTCGGTTTACCCACTTGCTCATTTAGCTTTTTTAAGCTGTTGTCGCATCTCTGTGCTCTTTTCAGTTCCTCGAGTAGTCTATTTACCAACGAAATCTTTTCATTCGTATCTTGTTTCTTACTTCGCAGGTTATATGTATGCACGTCTCCCGCATCTATCTGGGATAGATCAATCTGAGCTTCGTTCTCTAGTAAAATGTCTATATTCTTAATAGGGAGTGCTTTCACTGCTCCAACTATTATTTACTTATTTATTTTCCCTGTTATAAGTTTCACTTTCAATGGAATTCTCATCGCTTTTCCTCCCACTCCTAGGTAGTAGCCTAGACATATGCAAGTCGTTTGATAGGGTTTGTCGCGATGGTCTTCTCACGAAAATCAAATCAAATTGTATCGGTGGACGTATACTTAACATAATCAAATTATTTTATATATAAGAGAAAAAGACATTGATAGTCATTCATCAAAACAACATGCATTGAATGAGATTGTGCCACAGGTGTCAATCGCCAATGACAGTTGTAAAAGCAAGTAACCATAATAAAACACCATCAATCGTCAGTAACCATCAGCGTCAACTACTTCAGTCAACAGATTTCACTAACTGCAATAACTCTGTTCCGTCTGCCTGCTTCCCACCTGACTACAACTTGGATGTGTTCAAGTCCAACGTTAACAAATTGCTAATGAACAGCCCACTTAAGTAAACACTTCATCAAATCTCCACACTAACGTAATGTACTTGCAATAACCCTTATCCCTGAGTGGCTTCCGGGCCTTGATAAGTGATGACCACTGTGTAAAAAAATCCAGAAAATGCACTGCAGTAATAGCCAGGACATTTATTTTGGCCACTGCCGCAAATCACCGCAATTTTCATAGCCGACAATGGCCACCACTATTAACCACCGCCGTCTTTTCATGTTAAGATTCTTAGCTGTTTATCCATAGTAAGTTATTTACGTTACTCACGTTATTCAATAGATAATCATAGGTTATTTTATTTTCGGGAGGTTTTCACCGAATCTGTTCTGGCTTTAGCTCATATGTTCATCGGTCCGGTCAGCTGTTGTACAAGGGCCTTGATATTGTATCATTTTTGTAGTTTCCTATATATAAATGCACCGAGAGTCCGATTTTTACCAAAACGTGTTCATTGACAAGCAGAGTGTGATTATACTATATTTATAAAAACATTATTTGCTACATATGTGCACACATGTGTCTAATGCAAGCTTCTAAGGGAAGCAGCCCCTTCAGAGCTAATTTTCTTTTTCTAAGACGTGAAACCCCGCTCCTATAAAGAGGTTCGTGCAGAACTGTACATGGATTAATGTAGCCAATAATTTTATTATTTTATTTGGTAAATATTTACATATTGTAAGTAGTTATTGGATGTTTTACGTGAAAAAAAATTTATATATATATATGTATATGTATGTGTATGTGCGTGTGTGTATGATTATTTCATTTAATCAGATGAATTAATGTAAGTTTATATCATTTTATGTGTAAATTTTCAGTATTTACTTCAAAAGTGCTCAATACATAGGTAGTTAGTTATACAATATATATATGGCAATTAAACTACGAAGAATATTCCGCGTTTAATTCTCGTGAGAATTTGTCAGGCTTATGCGAAAAGTTGTGGTTATCGCGCGCTATTGAATATTCTGATTGACTAACTGAAAAATTCAATAGCATGTGCTTATATATAAACGGATGATAACCACAACTTTTCGCATAAGCCTGATGGATTCTGATGAGACTGTAAACGCGAAAGAATCTGTGTTGCTTTACTGCTATATATATTTTCACAACTTTATATATATATATATATATATATATATATATATATATATATATATGAACAAATGATTAATAAAACATGTTAAAAAAACATCTTGAAAAAGAGTTAAAAACATTTTTTTAAAAATGTTTATATATATATACATGTATATATGAATATGCATATATGTATATATATATGTATATATATATATATATGGATATGTATATATATATATATGTATATATATAAATATGCATATGTGTATATATATGCATATGTGTATATATGTATATGTATATGTATATATATATGTGTATATACGTATATATATACGTATATGTATATATATTGGTACATATATAGGTGTATATATATATATATATATATCACATACATATTTATATGTATATATGTAGGAGGTGGATATGTGGTGTGTTCCCTTGAATAGATATAGCAAAACATATGTCAATGCAAAAGATTAATGAATTAATTGATAGCTATGGATAAACGTGCCACTAAAACTAATAGGTTTAATTCATAAGAAGCTGGCACTTGCTAACAACTGATTATCAAGAAAGAGAGCTGGCTTCATACACGACATAATGTAAATAGCATTAATAGCCACAAGGAAATATAGCGTAACTTACTTTCTAAATGATAATAGAAGCTGTGAATTTTGATAAAAAAATAACAAATATATGAAACCCTAATCAAAATCACTTTGGATTTTCACTAACCCATACCCTCACCACTGTTCGAGAACCGGTCACATTGCTTACATACTCCCCAACAAATGTGTGTGTGTTTTTTTTTGCATTTGACTGCAGACTTCAGGGTCAGATGGTTGACATTTGTCGAAATTAGGTGGCAACACATTCCCAAAGGTCAGTCGTTGTGTCACAATGGAACTGGCCGACTTTTTCCCTTTTTAAGAACTTTTAGGAACTTTCATTTTTTTTTTATTCCATCCCGCCCGCCACAAACAAAATTCCCTCCTCATTATGCTATGAAAATAAATCGACAAGATAAATTAGATCCATCAATACATTTTTAAAATTACGATAGTAGATATTTATAAAAATCAACAGAAACTGTTTTATTCAAATGTGTTAGAACATAGAAAAGAAACAAATATATATTCATGGATACAGTTTTATTTTTCAAATGAATGATAGGGAGCATTGTTACTATGGACTGTTAAACAAGATTTGTATTTGTTGATATTTGATAAGAAAACGGATATGTTATAGGATGGAGGGAAGTAATCCCACAGCAACGTTTCCTACAGATACTTTGTTAATGTAAGTTTCTCTCTAATATATTTTACATAATTAATATATTAAATAACATTAATTGTGCGAGTCCACTGCTAAATCTATGTTTTAAACATATAGTATTACAGAAAAATCATTATGTACGCCGCAAATGGATTAAGTAGATATTCTAAACTTAAACAGATCACATCGTCTAAGAAAGTCTTGTCTTGATTTGCCATGCTTAATGAATAAAGAATAATAATACAATTTGAACTATGAAGATAAACACAGGCAATATAATGGCTTTTTTACTATTAGTATCGCTAAATAATCGTAAGAAAATGATCACACACAAATATATATATATATATATATATATATATATATATATATATATATATATATAAATAAATATATACACATATATATATGTGGGGGGCGCATGTGTGTGTAAACAAAATTGATCAATTTAATAATCTTTTATGAATATGACCTTCTTCGTTCCATGGCGGGCGCGTACAATATAAATACTACTCTCTTTTTTTTATTCCAATTAAGTTGAACGTTGAAAGTAATTTTCGTTTAGAATTTCCCTAGTGTTTTTGATGTAAAATTTTACAGGAAATTATGAAGACATCTCTGTATTTTTTTAAATTAGGTTTAACATTCGAATTAACTTTTCTTTAAATATATTAGAGAGAAACTTACATTAACAATCCGTACTGTTAAGAAAATGGAATCATTATTTGCAATATGTTTTAAACTACATTTTTAAATAAAATGAGTGAGTATAATGAATGAATAAAATAAATATTAACTGTAAAGGCAAAATTATTTTTTTTAAATAATAACGACCAAAGTTCGCTTTTTCTTTTCAGGAACTTTTTTTGGGTGGAAACATTTTAGATTTCACCGTCGCAAACACGCTCGTTATTGATATTGAGGTTTGTTTATTATTTAATTTGAAAACATTACGATTTAGGCTTAAAATAGAAAAACGAGAAATACTTGTTTAAAATATGTACTATTATATTTCAAGTGTCTGCAGTGAATTTAAACATATTTGTTTTACCATTTTTATTTGTTTTTTTTTTGTATTAGGTGGGTTGCAAAAATAACGGCATTTTTTGACGTTCAAATGAACGTCAAAAACATTATTTATGCACCAACATAATATTTCACATCAAATTCTATTTGAAATTTTTATTAAAATATGGTAATACTCCAGTTTTATATTAAAAAAAAAGTAGTCCATGCAAGTTTATTCTACACATTCTTTACGAAAAATAACTACGTAAATTTTCAATTTTTTCTACTTAATAAAAAAGACTTTGCAGACAATTTTAATTTCTTTTATTTTTAGGGCGTAACGGTTTTTAAGCAGTGTTTTTCTTCTTAAATTATTGTTTTAAAATTAGATAACCAACAAAGTATAATACGAGTAAATAACGAAACTCCTTTAAAGGTTTTTCGTTATTTGTGCATCTATATTATTGTGCTAAAATAGCTTTGTTATTTGGAAATACATTCTTAATATAGGAAGGAGGTTGTATTGTAACTATTCTGTACTTTCACCTAAAAATAAAAGTTAAATTTAACTTAAAAATGCTATTAAAAGTAGCATGGTAACATAGATGCACGCGCATTGGGTTTTCAAGCTATAAACTATAAACACTCGTTTAAAATGGCACAGCTACAGCAACAATACATCTCTTCATGGATAAATTCATGTTACCGAAGGAGGAGTTAAAATCTGCTAAAAATGTCTAAACTAACCACTACTGTGCCTCTGATTTGGTTTGGTCCTCTCTCCTCAATACATTTAATTGAACTATACAAAGTTTTTCATTATTTCGTATAACTAGCACTTATTTTTTACGTGTGAAACTGTAACATAGCCTAAAACAGTTTCCTTCAGTTATAATCCATTTATTTATTTTACTTTTCAAATTAGAATGTCAGTAAAGCACGAAGTTCAGCTTTAACCCGTGGTTCACAAAATTTGCTGGTCCACTTTTTAATATGGATGAAACAACACCCCAAATTCACGACAAGTAATCTAGTTTAGTTATTTCCTCGAAAGCAGCTATCCCACTTAAAAAATAGTGAGATTCCTATGTTAATTGCCAAGGAAATAATTAGTATTCGGCAAGCAGTTAATTCACAAATACTCTTGTTAAGGTAACATTCTATAGGATAGAAGGTCAATATATTTTACTATAAGAAGCCAAACAGATTGACAGGAAATATCTTGAAGCACTCAAAGTGAAATGAATGAAGGAACAGCTAGACAGATTGTTTGATATATCTTCTTGTAGTTATAAACATTCTGCCAGTAAAGTGCAAGACATAAAATTGTCAAGCAAGGCATATAATCTGCACTTGTCCTCCTAACAAGGAGGTAAAATTAATTCTATAGATTCACCTGCAATTATGTTCTTCTTCTTTTTGAAAATAAAATAATATATTTGTATTTATTATGTAATCTGGCTCTATTATTAAACATGCACATTTTCCAATTTTCAGGTTCCACTATAAGAACTACAACTTACAGCAATTTTTAAATGTATTTATGGAACAACACAAGGCCTAACAATATTTATGGTCCTTTGGGGAACTTTGTATCAATAATTAATAAGATTTGCCTCAAGTAGAATTCTAAAAATGTAATGCCCCTCCCGATCATCATTATCTGACAGCAGAAGAAACAAATAATTTCAGTTTGAAGACCAGAAACTACTTTTTGAGTATCCTGTTCGCATTTCTTGTGGAGAAGTTAACTTAGAAAATTGGGCCCTTGAATCAAGGAAGATGGCTAGCATAAGCCACAAGATTAATATGTTTATGGACTAGAGTTGTCTATCCTCACACACGATGATAAATTAATCATTCTGGTCAAATTTATCATCCAGGTGTATGCAGTTTGTTGGTTTGAGATCAGAACCGACAATATTTTTTAACCAACAACAGTATATTTTAATCTGATTCAGAGAACAAAACAGTTAACTGAAATCCAAATTACTGTTTTAAACTGTTCAAAATATAGTTCTTTTGCACTACTTCCGGGAAATATAATATTGATGATAAATTCAGATGGATTTGATGTGAGAGAAGAGGGCATTCAAACGATTTTGTCCATTAGGAAAATAAATATTTATCCATTAAATTTTATTAGGTTTCTTAATTTACCCAAACAATAGTTAGTTTTTTATTCATATTACCTCGCAAAAATATTTTAAAAAATCAGTGTTATCAAATAATTGTTATTTTTGTGTTGTTTTTCCTGAAAAAATTAACAACTTCAAAAAAATATATTACTGGTATCAATTTTGCAGCCACACACTGGTCAAATTTGGTTGTTTTTTTCTCAAAAAGTTGTATATAAGCTGGAATCAAGACATAGACACATTATTACAAAGTCATCGTGCTACGAAATTAGGCCTTCATTTTCCCCAAAAGGAAAGTATACAGAACAATTTAGTTCTATTATAAGTTTATATTATTGCCTCTAATAAAAAATTAAAATATATGGTTCTGTAACTTGTATCAAGCTGTTATATTATGTAATACATCTCCACATCTTTTTTAATTGTTAAATTTAAAAGACTTAGTTGCTAATTAGCTTTTTTACAGTTTTTGTTTAATTAATGCAGTAAAGGTTGAGGTATTTTGCTACTTGTGATTCGTAATTAAAATTATAATTTATGTATTTTTTCGTTCAATGTATTTCATACAAATATATCAATTTTAATTGAATATTTTATAAAAATAGTGAAATTTCAAAGTCAGTGTTGTGAAAAATACAATGAAAATGAAGGATTTTTCAAGATTTTTCTACATGCTTTTTAAAATCAAATGCTCAATTTTCTGTTCAAGATGGGAATCTAATTTTTGGGATATGTTCTTATCACATAAAATCCCAACTATTATCACCAGTGCCATGTTGATTTTCTGAAAAAAGTTGCAAATCGACCTGCCCTAATCTGTAATGCTTAAGTGTATATAATATAGGCTGTACGGATTTTAATTTTGTTATACGTATAATAAGCAAACGGTATTAAAATGCTACGTGAAAATACCAATATCATTTAATTTTGTGATTAAAAAAATAGGAGTACTATTAATTATTATGAGAACGATGTTAACTC